>NC_084503.1:12192503-12270003 GCF_024500385.1 Phyllopteryx taeniolatus | reverse complement strand
TATATCTACTGTAAGGCTATTACATCTAACATGGATGTGTGGTCTGTTTAGTATTCCCGAATATTGGTTACTGCCCTTGATTGTAATGGACATGGTGAAGGAAAACATCGTCTCCTAATGTTTTGGAGAGAAGAGTACTGAACATTCAAACAAATGTACAGTACAATAATAAATTGAGACACCATACTAACCTTGACACCATACTTGACCTTGCCAGCATAGTGTCGGATAATGAAGGCAGGCTCCATGACAGCAGGGAACTCGATGTACCTATTCCCCTCATGCTGCCGCTTGAACTTATCCAACAACGTCTGGTTGGTGGCTTGTGGGAAGCTGAAATCAAAGACAAGTTTTTAACACGCAACAATCTTGGCAAAGGGAACAACAATGGCTTTGGAAATCTGCACTCTAAATGAAAACATCTTGAGGGAGGAACTCTGCAAAGAAAACAGTGTTTAAAGCCACGTTGCAAATGGACACTTGGAAAAACAAACTGGCAACAACAGTCAACTCATTCCTCATATGTTCATCTAATGTTAAAATGACATGATAAAATAACATCTTCCACCCATACAATGAGACACTGCTACCTCCAAACACTATTTTTCAGATGATTTAAAACGATTTGATCTTTAACCAGTTAGACATCCTATCTTCTGACACTGTAGTCATTTTAAGTCAACTGGAGCTCATATGGTCTCTTGCTCCCTCTTATCAAGAGCCAGAACTGCTGCGGAAAATCAACAGATTACAGGAAGAGGGAAGGAATGAGACACCAGGGGTTTTGAAATCTGAGCTCAATCAAAACAACGCGGACCCGATGCGTTGCAGCCTTTCAAAGCTGGAGGAACGTCAGTGTCTAAATGGTGGGTCGCAATACAGTACAGCAGAAAAAAATGAGGATGATACAATGTAATCATACAAATGCCACTGATCTTTGACAAATGGGCCAGACTTTCTGATTCTTCTCTTCTAATTCACTTCAAAGATGACTGATAGAGTTAAGGTCAGGGCTTTTGAACCTTTCTTGACAAATACAGGGGAACAGTCATGCTGGAAAGGAAAGGGCCTCCCCCAAACTGTTTCTGCAGAGTTGGAAGCATACAATTGTCCCAAAATTCTTGGTAAGAAGAAGATTAATGTTGATGAGGTGTGAGGCAATTTATTCAATACAAATGAATTATTTATTTATTTTTAAACTCAAATACTGGGAGTGCAACATAGTTCTATAGCTCTTCTTTTCCTAGTCATGCGTTTGATGACATTTGTATTTCCTAACAGAAAAACCCAAATATTTTTCAAATAACCAAACAGCAGACTCACTTGCACTCTTCATCCAGCAGGTGGAACAAAGCTGTCGGCTTCTTACTGGTGAGACTGATGCAGCCTGTATTGTCAATGTAGTCGATAGTTCTCCAGTTGATGCCCTCTGCCCTGTACTCCTCCTACAGGGAACACAAACAATACACTCAGCACTCAACAAAACTATTCTTACACAAAACTGAGGGAACCTCAGGCAATTTTGCTTTCAAATATTGCTTCCCTGTCTATGTTATTTTTCCTGTGTCCATGGGAAAGAGCTTTAGTCAATAAAAACTTAATCTAGGGGATGTTTAATGAAAATCCCTGCAGTCTCTGCTTCTCTAGCTCTCTCTCACTAAAATACTTTCGCGGTACCTCTTACTAGAAAAAAACTATTATTATTATTTTTTTAATCCATCCATTTTTCGTACTGCTTATCCTCACTAAGGTCGCGGGCATGCTGGAGCCTATCCCAGCTACCTTTGGGGGAGAGGCGGAGTACACCCTGAACGTGTCAGCAGCCAAACGCAATTTTTATTTTATAAAAATATATTTTGTATAGCTTTACCCTGCCACACACAATTTAAACATTTAAACCCAAAACTTATTAACACCCTTTTTAAACAGATACTGTACATATTGTAGTGTCGTTTTACATGCCTGTCCCTTTAAGAGGCGGGGCCTGGTGGGGTGGCATTTGATGTGGCATGTGATGTCAGCTTGTCTGCGTGAGTGTGACAAGCTCCGGTGAAAAGTGTGGTCATAATAATATTAATTAATAATATGAATTAATTAACAATTCCACCTTTTATTCCATCTATTAATTGAATAATCAGATAAAAATATATTTTGAATATAATTTTAATTGAATTAAAGTTTATTGCAAATTCATGTCATGTCGGGTTTAATATGATGTTGGTCTACCCTTTCCAGCTATAA
The DNA here is from genome assembly GCF_024500385.1 of Phyllopteryx taeniolatus. Lineage (NCBI taxonomy): Eukaryota > Metazoa > Chordata > Actinopteri > Syngnathiformes > Syngnathidae > Phyllopteryx > Phyllopteryx taeniolatus. Next base: position 12,267,762 of record NC_084503.1, on the reverse strand, counting down.
CAGCTTCAACTCTTGTGGGAAGGTGTTCAAAAAGGTTTAGGAGTGATTTTATGGGAATTTTGATCCATTCTTCCAAGAGCATATTTGTGAGGTCACACACTGATGTGGGACGAGAAGGCCTGGCTTATTCTGCACTCGAAATCAACCCAAAGGTGTTCTATTGGGTTGAGGGCAGGATTTTGTGCAGGCCAGTCAAGTTAATCCATACCAAATTCTATCATCCATGTCTTTATGGACCTTGCTTTGTGCACTGGTGCACAGACATGTTGGAACAGCAAGGGGTAATCCCCAAACTGTTTAACTGTCCAAAATCTCTTGGTATGCTGAAGCATTCAGAGCTCCTTTCACTGGAGCTCATATTTATTTTTGGAGGCTTATATTTTGGACATTTCCAACTTTGTGGGAACAGTTTGGAGATGGCCCTTTCCTGTTCCAATATGAGTGTGCATCAATGCATAAATCAATGTTCATAAAGACATGGCTAAGAGAGTTTGATGTGGATGAACTTGACTGGCCTGCACAATCCTGACATCAACCCTATACTGTTTAACACTTTTGGATGAATTCGAGTGTAGTTAGTTAATAGTTTTGGCAATATAGTGTATCCCTTCATGAGGATCTGGTGAATAACTGGGGGAGATGTGATGCACACAAGTAATTCTTTGTTCTATTTGATATTTTTTTTGTTTCATAGTGACACAGTCCTTAGTGACTTAGACTTGGGCCATTCTGTTGATCAGTATCACAAGTTACAATTTGGCGGCAATGGAGATGTTAATGAATCAGTGGGACTGACTACACTTCATTTGAGACAAACACACAAAAGTGCGCAGGTGGACACATGTTGTGAGCGCTCAGTGAGAAAATGACAGCTACATTTTGGAAAAATACAATACTAGGACTGAGACAAAAACATCCACTTAAGGTATCTATACCCTCGACAATGGGCAATATTTCCTTGAAAATTAATGCACCAAGTACAGTACATGAAAAACAAAATTTTTTGATGTTCAGAGGGTTAAGTAGGTGCGTAAGACAGGTGCTGAGTCAACTTATTCGTTACAACTGTCTCATCGAGAACAGGATATTGTACTCAATCAGTCCCAGTGCTTTTAAATTGGCTTCCACTAACTACAGTACTGTGATTTCTCTCTATTTTGACTCATCCAACAAGTGAATATGTTCAAGCCTCAAACGCTTTAGCGACAACATTAATGAGAGCTCAATAAATTGTTAAGGAAGAAAATTATGTTTGGTCGCACTCAGGTTTTTGCAACATCTTTCCTTCCACCATTTGAAAAAGCCATGTGTGGTCTGGAAGTCAATACAAAGTGCACAGGATAACAGAGTAATGAAGCGGAACATTTGATATCACAAAATTAAAATAAAGCATTTGTTAAGACTGTTGGTTAAAATAACCCTGACAAAGACTAATGATTGTAAGGTATATCGAATTCATGGTAAAATTTGTATGTAAAATGTCAGATTTAAAATAAGTAATAAATCCTGTCAACCCGGCACGGTGGCGACTGGTTAGCGCCTGTGTGGAGTTTGCATGTTCTCCCCGTGCCTGTGTGGGTTTTCTCTGGGTACTCCGGTTTCCTCCCACATCCCAAAAACATGAGTGATAGAGTAGAGTAAAGACTCTAAATTCCCCGTAGGTGTGAATGTGAATGGTTGTTTGTTTATATGTGCCCTGCGATTGGCTGCCGACCAGTTCAGGGTGTACCCCACCTCACGCCCGAAGATAGCTGGGATAGGCTCTAGCACGCCCACAATTCGTGTGAGGATAAGCGGTGTAGAAAATGGATGGATGGATGGATCCTGTCAACCCTGATTTCTTGTCAAGTGAACATTCATCCATCCATCCATCCATTTTCCAAGCCGCTTCTCCTCACAAGGGTCGCGGGCGTGCTGGAGCCTATCCCAGCTATCTCCGGGCAGGAGGCGGGGTACACCCTGAACTGGTTGCCAGCCAATCGCAGGGCACACATAAACAAACAACCATTCGCACTCACATTCACACCTACGGGCATTTTAGAATTGTCAATTAACCTACTATGCATGTTGTTGTTTTTTTGGGATGTGGGAGGAATATGCTCTCATATTATTATATCAGTGGCATAAAAAAACAAAAAACAATGATACTATTGTTCATCGTGAAGGTTTTTGGGAAAATCTATTGTTCAATAAAATTTGCTATCATGGCAGGCCTCAAAACATAATATATTGTGAGCGAGCAAGAGGAATGGATAACACAAAAATAAACAGACAAACAAACTGTGTAAAAGATTAAAAATGAAAGAGTAACACGTATAATAAAAATCTGTAATATAGCAGGACGGCGAAGCAAGAACCGTGATATAGCGGAGGATTACTGTATCTGTATTCTGTGATGATAAGTTGCAGGGACTCATTTTTCCAGGGCTGGGACTCATTTCCATGAGATGTGCAGTCTCAAGTGAAAAATGATCTGTGTGTTCAAGAAGGCATTTCTTTCGAATGGACCCAAGTCTTAATGGTGTACTCACCTGTTCCAGCTTGAAGGTGTGCTGATTGAAGTAGTGCTGGAGACGCTCATTGGCAAAGTTGATGCAAAACTGCTCAAAGCTGTTGTTCTCGTAGTCCTCAAAACCAAAAATGTCCAACACCCCGATGGACAAGATCTATGAGACCATAAAATTATTTTTTAGAATCATTTTACATTTGAAATAATCAAATCATCTGTAAAACCAGACTCATTTCCACCCATCCATTTGTTTTCAATAGTGGAGCCTGGCGCCTATTCTGGTTGACTTTGGGCAGGAGACAGCGTACACTCTCTACTGGTCGCCAACCAATCACAGCAGAATCATTTCAGGGCCGACTATGCCTATACAGTAATTTATCATGTGCTGTTATGCTGGTTGGCATGTCTCTAGTTCCCTACCTTGGAGGGTTCATCCAGGTCCTTGATGTTGAGCAGAGCATGGTTGATCCTGAAGACAATCCAGTCAAACAGTGCACTGTACAACGACTTTGCCATGGAGTCTCTCACTGTGCCCGCCTGCAAGTACATACACAAATATACAGTAAGATACTGTCTAGTAATATACAAGACTTGGTTTATCAGACACCACTGAAACAGTCTTGGGGTTTTAAACAGATTCATGCTGCTCTACAGTATATGCTGTTATTTACTTACTACTCCTCTCCTTTATGTTTCATTTTATGGAATTACACTTGGCAAAAGGATAATTGTACCCATTGGCAAGAAGATAAATAGTCAAATAGAGTGAAAGAACTGTTACATAGAATGGTTTGAATAAAAACAGCTAAAGTGCTAACAAATAGCACATGCATGCCAAATGACACGACAATAGTGTATCTAACTTACATGTATACTACATGTATAGCATTGTTCAATAATTATATAACTAAGTAAATAAACTCTGTTTCAACAAACTTGGGTGGATAAAGATTTCATAAACATTATTTAATGAAAGGCCCCATGTCAAAGTATCGAGGAAAAACAACCTAATTCACATTTGCGCTGGAAAGCAAAGGTGAGTATTGGTTTTTACAACAAAAACAAACTTTAGAATGGCGACTCAAAGCAACAGCTCCTTTTTTCTCCCAAATAATCAACTAAGAAAGATAGAATTCGAAAACCTCAATCCAAATATGCCTTTCATGAATCAAGGAACACAGTATTTTAAAGTTGTACTCGCTCACACTCTCTCGCTCTCTCTCTCACACACACACACACACACACACACACACACAGTCAAAAACATTTCATTATTTAGAAGTTAGACCCAAAACATTCCAAATTGGAACAACTTCATAACTCCGACCAAATGAGAACACTCATTCAATAACTTATTTGATTTCGTTGAGATTTTCACACATAGGAATTTATCTAACAGGCAATCAAATTGTTGTGATATTGAGCAGCATTTATGATGAGGTCTGCCTGAAATTTTCAATAAAAATCCAACAGAATACAAAGAACCACATTGGCATCTTAAAAACTCCACTGTGGCACAGTAAACTGTTCCAGCATAAAGAGAACATAGATCCTCCTTTCTGCTTGACCTAACAGCTGAATAGGACAAAAGGAAAAAGAAAGCTGGCTCTCATTAGCAGTCCATGACTTTTGTTTGTTTTCCAATGAAAACTGTAGAGGGGCTTGAAATGCCTTTCCGTCTCTAAACTGAATATGTACGTGTGTATGGGCGTGTGTGTTCGTGTACGGCCATAGACCGGTGGAGCAGGAGTAGGAGTGCAGGAGGAGATCCAGAATGGGTCCAAGCTGTCCTGTAAACATGACCGGGTCAGCCTGAAGAGCTGAGCAATGTGCCTCCGGACACACTACACACCAAGACACTCATCTTGAGCACAAGAAAGTGCTTAACCACAATCAGCTTCTAGTCATCTGTATATTCTGTAACTACACGGCTGACTATAATATTTACTTATGGGAGATACAATTGGAAAACTACTCACCTCGGCCAGTTTGTATGGGACAATCAACTTCTCGCCCACAGTAATTGTCTTCCGTGTTGTCAGAGCTTCAATCAACATCTCCTCCTTGACCTGGCCATGACATGACAAAATACAATCGTTTAGTCTGCTTGAAGCCACAATATGCACAAATAAATCCATGACCACATTGGACTTTTTGTTTTTAAATCATTCATTAAATTAAATGCCTAAATGTATCCAGACTTATTTAGGTGCAGAGTGGCTGAATCTTTAAAACCAGTGTGCCTCTGTATAGTCCTACAAACTGTACTGTTGGCATGGAAGTTTGTCAGGGGAGATTACCAAATTCATATTAACTTTAGGGGTGTCCCGATCCGATCTTTGAGATCAGATATCAGTCCGATGTCAGCAAAAAAAAAAAATTTGATCGGACTGGATCTAAAATCTTAAATTTAATTTTGTCTTATACAAGCAGTCCATTCCATGCTACGCTGCAGCATTTCTATCCAGCAGCGCCTGGACGACGTGCAGATCCCACGTGATCACAACAGGTTGCTAAGGTGCTAACATAGTAGCACAAAGATGGAGCAGGGGTGTCAAAACTACGGCCCGCAGGCCAGAACCGGCCCGTCTAGGGGTCTATCCAGCCCGTGTTCCGCACATCACTCAAACTTCAGTTAATTTATATGTATATACTCTTATTTTGAAACTCATGCTTTTATTTTGACACAACGACAATAGAACCGGAAGTGCTATGAGTCACGTGACGTGACATGCTCGAAGCTGAGAGAAAAAGAAAAGATTGGCACAGCGGGGCACGCCTCCAATCAATATGCAGTAAGAGAGTGAGACTTTGTGTGAAGCACTGCCAATGTATGTATGATATCATGTGTGTTTGTTTAGTAATTTCATGTGCAAATGTGCATATGTGCAGTTAAAAATGAGTTTGTGAAGTTAATTGGGACATGGGTTTAGTAAAGCCCGGATAAACATGGTTAGGTTATGTCAGACAAACAAATCAAGTGAGTGACTCGCTGTGGTAGCGACCCCCTGGCAAGGAAAGCTGGAAGTCACTTCTTTAGTAAGATGTAACTTACAAGATAATTTGATCAATGCTAATAGTTGGGGAGGGGGATGCTAATTGTTTCTGCAGACTAATGCCAACCTCATATAAATTCACTGCTTTTTATGGAAAGCTACTGAGTGAAAATTAAATACGTAGCAAATTTTAGTTACTATTTTTCACTTACTGTGGATATGTGTCCTTAATAGATGTAGCGGACATGCCACGCAAAAGATGCCACCCGGCACCCCAGCCTAGCACTACCGCCACTCCCCGCCGAGGTAGGCGATAACTGCTAGTGAGACGCAGCGTCACACACAGACTCTAAACGAATCAACGCCATAAACTATCAAAAACAAGACACAGACATTTGCTTTGCCATGCCGACGCCAAGTGAATCACGGCTGCCTGGCGCTTCAAAGCAGAGACCCAAGGATGCCGAGTTTGCCCCCGGACGCTAAGTTAATCAAAGCCAGTCGAAGGATTGCACCAACAAAGGCCCCTCCACCCTGTTGAGTACTGCCACTTGGGAACTGGAACAGGCAACAGCGACACCCACGGGCGACGGAACGACACTACAGACATGGGTTCATAAGACAGTCTGTGACTCAACAGGGAGTTAATATGTTAAGAACTTTACATAAACGCCACGAGTGACTGTATTGCTGCAAACTTGAATGTCTAACGCCGAATATGTTGTTAACTGAACCAGATGAAATGTTCCACACCACACCACAAATGTCACATGGAAAATAGTAATGTTCTCCACACCGCACAACACTTGAAACATTCATTACAGGTATGAAAGAGGATGAGCGTGGAACAATGCAGGGTGAGGAAATGGTCTCGTTTTCTTAAATCCAATAATTAATATTTTATTCCGCTGGTTTTAAACCACAAAATAATCCTAAAATGGAAAAATAACGTCAAAAGGCAGTCCAGCCCTGTTCGCGAAAGTGGTAGAAAAGCCCCCCCTTTTTGACCCGCTCCGGCCATAAAAGGGACCGGAGCAGGGACCAGTTGAGAAGCTTTTGGGAGTTTTGGTGGAGAAGTTTTCCTTGAGTCTCACCCCGACCAACTCTCCGACAACCGGGCCAGGCAGGACGTCCACCTCACACGAGGTGGCGAGGACGCATTGGATGATCCCCGGCTGCAGAGGCTCCTGCAAGCGCTCCGAGCCACCCTGCTTGGGGGCCCGAGCTTAGTCCGAGGAAACTGAGGCGGACGCAACGCGACCGCTTCGAATGTCTGGCAAACAGAGACACCCGAGAGATGTCCTGCCTGGGAACTCATTGGCCTCTTGCTTTTCCTCCTTTTTTCCTTCCTCCCTTCCGTCGAATCCAACTCATCGTTTCCTTCTAAATTAAGCACAATTTTTTTTTCATCCATAACCGCTACATAGACATAGCAAATACATTTATTTTGTTTTCGTTTTTTTGCTTCACTCTGTCAATCTGCATATATACTTTTACAAGGCAGGAGGATAACTGCACTTTCATTCTAAAAAGTTCCCACTTTAGTTTGTATAGTGTGCTGAGTCATTTGAGCCTTTCAAGATTTTCAGATGGATGTGAAAATGTATGTACATTTAAAAAGATTTGTTGTTTTGTTGTTCAATATGAAGGTTGTTTTATAAAAGGTACATACAGTTTGTAGATCTACTGTGATCTCTAAGTTGCAACTGTGGATGAAAACAGATTAATATTGTTGAAATTGCATTAATTTTTTTAATGACATTCGAGATTGCTCATACGATTAGAAACAAGATTGGCAACAAGATAATAATCAATAAATGTGAATATTATCCCAAATTTTGTAATTATGTGCACCCAAAAAGATTAATTAATTAAGTTTAATTGTCTTTATTAATATCTTATCAGGCCATGGATATACTCGTCTGCCCCACTTGAGATCAAAATGGGTTGGATGTGGGCTGCGAAATAAAATGAGTTTGACACCCCTGAGTTAGAGTGTATGTTGCTTACTTAAAGTCGTTTATTGACACTCCAGTTGAAGTTCACTGTAAAACTAAACACATAATTAAACCTACTGAGTGTTCAAATACATCACAGACTTCATTTTTTTCTTCATATTTGTTCACAAAAATTGCCAGCTCAATGCTAACAGAATAAATGAATAACACTATTGACGAGCTAACGAAAATTAGCATCGAACTCACAGCACATACAACTCTCAAAATACTGAATATTGGGACACAAACACTGTATAAATACAAACAAACAGGCAATATAATAATATTCTCAGGTATATATTATTTAAACTCAGAAAAAAAGAGTTATCTTAATATTCGATGGTGACTTCTACTTTCTTTGTTACTACAAGTGTGTATCTTATTGCGTGCACCGCACTGCCCCTCAGAGGCCAAAACGTGCACACCACAGTTACTTTATGTAACCTATTGGTTAATAATAAATGGGTAAATTTTTCTCATACCTACTGTTGCTGATTTTTTTTTCTCTATTTGAGTAATATCAATTGATCAAGCCTTTTCTAACATTCCATATTACAAAATAAGTAAATTATGTATGTTGCTGATATCAGATCAGACCGATATCGTTATCGGCCAAAACTCAAGGCTGCAATATCGGTGTGGGATCGGAAGTAAAAAGGTTGGATGGGTACATCCCTAATTAACTTGCAATAACGATGGTCAACCATGTTTAACCTGGATAATAACTCAATTACCCAGTGGTCCACAAATGATAATTATCTAATGTTCAGATCACATTAGTGGCATGTTGCTTGTCACTGAGCAAAAATCAGTACAGAGCTTCCATGTGTATTCATTAGCTACAGCAACCTCCCAGGAAATTAAAGAAACTATGGGTGGAGAGTCACAGCAAGAGTGACTTACCGGTAATGAACAATGAAGGATTACTACTGCAGCTGGACAGCACAGCAATTGAGAGACCCAGACGAAATCAATTACATAGATTAAGAAATGATCAAAACACATTACGCATGTCTAAATGTGACTCTCAGTACACACAGTACTGTTTACAATGAGATCCCATTTTATCCCCAACGAAAAGTAATGAAGAAAACCATTTTGCTCCAATTGTATTCAGCATCATGTTTACATCTTGGCGTTAGGATAAGCAATTCTGCAGATGTTAATTCCACTTTGTCAGTATCATTGCTGATTAGCCAGAGCAGACATTAAGAGAGTAAATGTGGAAACATTCCTAGTGCCTTGCTTTTCAACATGATCTAGATTCTAGAAGTACCTGCAGGAGTTCTGAGACCACAGGTAACACCTCTGGGTTACAGATGTCAATAGAGTCATCCCTGTAGGTTTTTCTCTTGTAGCGAATGTTGCCCAGGTGGAGGATGGCTGATAGCAAAGAGAAGATCCTAAAAGAAACAAAAAATTTAAAAAAAACTTAATGGGGTTTAAATAACACTCAGTACATACCATACCATCTAAATTGCATGGCAATGGGAGAGCTAGACAGCTTTGGAAAATCTATTCCAGTACATGCTAATGTCAATGTAAAGCTAAGGTCTGAACTCAGGTCAAGCCAGGCGTGAAAATGTATTTTGCTCCCAAAACCACTCTTTTCCAACTTGACCACTACTTTCATGAAAAAAATAAAACTATCATAATCACTCTCGAGTATAATGCGCACCCCCAAAGTTGATTACAATTTTTTTTTTAAATAAATTAAAAAAAACTAATCAGGAAAATGCTTCTACCTATGTATAATACATACCATCAATTTGCTGCTATCCATATGCTCAAAACCAAGTATTAATCTGTATTTTATTAGGTTTTTCCACAAACTATTCTCCAATAATAACCTTTGGGTTACCTTTAACTAAAAAACAGAGATATTCAAAAGAGCTAAAATCACCCAGTATAATTTATTTACACTGAAATAATGACTTAAAGATAACAGCAATACAATCTCCTTTTTTCCCTATTTGACACTTGTTCATAAAATTAAAATTTGTTGGTGTTGCCTCATTTAAAATGGTATTACAGCTACTTTCTGTTAACCACCTCTCATTTAGTAACAAAAAGTCCAGGTAGGTTGTAATTATGTCATTAATCAACATTGATTTATAACCCAGTGACCTGATATGACCCCAGTGAAAAGAGCTAGTTTCGCAGAGATAACTGGAGACAATGGTTTGATAGATTCACATTTTATCTTCACTAAGTTTGTGGTTCTACTTTTTTTGTACCATATTACTTTGACCAACTTTCTGTCCCTTGTAATTACAGGGATCAAAAATGCCTGCTCTCCATAGGGGTCTGACTTATTCTGGTAAAGACCCCGCAGATATCAGTCAGAGTCGCAGATAAGGTTCTTCATCGGTGGAGGAGGGGCCCTTCGCATCTTAGTAGACGGTGGTTTCAGGCGAGGGGGGATGGGAGGAAGATCTTGGCGGGGTGCACTTTGGATGCCAATATTGACAATCGTCTTCATCCTGTCTGTCACACCTCGCAGATAATTTAGGCTAGTAAAGAGTGAGCTTTGCATTGGGCTTTGCTCCTATGGGGGAGGGAGGGGTGTGGGAGATACAACGTGCTGGCTGATCTCATTTGTCATTCGCTCCTCCGATTGTTTGGATGACCCTGATGAATCCGTCTGCGCCTCGTGTCGCCTTATCTCCTGTTCCTCCGATTGTTTGGGAACAACTGCATCTTTTTGTTCTTCAGCGGTGTCAACAAGGCCAGTGTTTTCTTTTTGGGCCGCTGAATGACGTACACAGTAAAAAATGTTGGTAGCCAATAACTTAACCCCTTGTCTATTTAGACTGCCTTGTAAAGATGTCTGCGCTCCCAAAAAATGCAGAAATTGTCAATGAAACTCACATATAGTGCTGTACACACTTGTTTGAGCCACTTATTTAATTGACTGAGCCTAGAGAAACGTTCATCTCCAAATAAGTGGCAGAGGTCCACTAATAAAAACCTCAGCATCCAAACATTGCACTTTTGTTCAGAGATCCATGAAATCTCGCTTCAGTACCTCTGATTGCTGTTTGAGAACATCCAGGGCCCCTGTGTGTATAATGACATATTTCACAATTGGGTGCTGATTGGTGATCTCCAGAATTTTTTGTCATTGGTAAAACACAGTACTTTGGTGTTCTTCTCACTGCAAAAACGTTTCACATCCTTGACAGCTCCATCAGCAACTATTAACATTTGGGGTGCCATTTTTTTCTTGTATGATTTAGTTTCATACCTTTCAGTAGTGGTGGGGGATGAGCATTCTTGGCCAGGGTCTTGTAAAAGTGGCTCAAATCTATTTGTAAGTTTGATGTAATTGCCTTGCATTGACTCGCGTCCTTTTTTCTTGCCCTTCGCTGTAGTGACCGTCCATGGCCGCTCACTCAGGGTTGAAGCAGGCCGCAACCAGCCGGATTCCTCTGTAATCTGCCGGTGTTCTGTCCTCCCTTTTAGATGTCGTCACATATTCTTTAGACTTTTCTCCCAGTAAATTGCAGGGAGAACTGCTGGATGGTCCATTACAGTTTCCACAGTCCACATCGGTCCTCTATGTTGAGATAAGTGGCTGTCTGTTAGCACACTTCTGCTCACCATTTTGAGACATCGGTAGAGTGGTTTCATTCCCCGACGGTGGATTTTCATTTCCAGGATTGACATCCTCTGCAGCAGTCCGTGATAGTCCTCAGTGGAAAAGGGAGGCATCTTGATTGCTGGCCTTGTTGCTAATAGCAGGCTTGTGCTAATTAGCATGCAACGCTCACCTAATGGTGAGAAGGTATCAGAAAATATTGGAATAGAGCAACAACTGACTATCTATAAAAAAAAGTACAGTCCCACAGGTTTAAAAATATCCAGGAGTCGCTGTTTCTAATTTCTTTTTAGAAGAAAAACAAGCTTATCAGCAAGAAAAAATGTAAACAGAAGCGAAGCAAGCAGAGCGAGCAAAAAAGCGTCTGCACTGTATGAGAGCGAGAGAGAAAGTCAAGTCATTAGACCAAGATAAATAATTTCAAAACGGTTTCCACTATTAATGTGAGCTATAACCAGTACAACTCAACTGAAAATCTTTGAGAGCGGGGAATTGAAATTAAAAAAATAAAAAATAAAAAATAAAAACTGAAATGTGGTAGCACAAGTGTGCATACTCTCTTGAAACTGGAATGTGGCTGTGTTCAGAAAAAACTAATTTAAAAACATTTAAACATGTTAAATTCCAAATGTTCGAGTAGGCTTTTCCTATTTTTTGGAGGGGTTCTAGTGGAAGACTGAAAGCTTATTTTTTTCATTATTATTTTTGCAAACCAGATCCATCTGAGTAATTATTAACATTAATTTGATGTATGTTACAACTACTGTGCTTGCGTACGTATGTGTGCATGTGTACGTAGGTGGGTGCACATCCATCACTCACTGTTTTCGTGTGTAAGGAAGAAAGCCCACCATCTCCATTCCCAGCTGTAGCCTCTCAAAGTCGTGCTTCAGATCCTCTCCTTCAACTGTGAAGCAGTCCTGCAAAATTTGGAAACCAGGAGTCATCACTCTCACTGACACTACAGCTAATGGCAACTTGCTGTCAAGTGGAGAAGCACTTACTGATATTGTTGAATAAATGTTTTTGTGTTCATAATCTTTTGCTAAAATATTTAAAATTGGGATTTTTCATTTAAACTGGACATTGGAGGAGAAAAACAGTGGCCTGAAGCATAATCAGGAAGTAAACAAATGAGCAACACTGTGGTCTGATGTGCAGAGCAGCAAGTGGAGATACTCCTCCGGTGGTGGAAAATTTTTCCAGTTTCCATTTGGAGCATGCTCACAAAATGGCTGACAAGAGCAAAGAGGAACATTCACCGGCCACAACATGAAGTATCTAATATGTGGTAATAAACTCAAGGTCCAAGGGCCAGATCCAGCCTGCCACATTATTTTATGAGGCCCAGGAAAGCAAATCATTTGAGTCAAATTCCATGATTCCTGCTTAAACATGTACCAAAATGTCAAATTGTCACATGGAATAAATAATGTTAAAATACTGCAAGTATTTTTTTTTTGTCACCAAACCACTTTTTACAGGAACTGAACAAACTTGTTCATTGACTCCTGATTTCAAAAGTAGTTATCCATCAATTTGTAATAATAATATTATGAGGCGATGAAACAATTATTTTGTTTTAGAGTCATAATGGCCCTCTGAGAGTAACCGTAACTACAACGGAGCCCGCAACAAAAAGTTTGACACCCCAGATCTAATATAATACAATACAAAAATGATGAGAATCTCACTCAGTAAACTGTAACCTGTACTCAGATCTGCACCCATATTAAATAGCTAAAATAACAGCTAAAATAACGAAGGAGTGGCTTCAGAACAACTCAGTGACTGTTCTTGAATGGCCCAGTCAGAGCCCTGACTTAAACCCAATTCATCCTCCAACCTGACAGAACTAGAGAGGATCTGCAAGGAGGAACGGCAGAGGATCCCCAAACCTAGGTGTGGAAAAACTTGTTGCATCATTCCCAAAAAGATTCATGGCTGTTTTAGCTCAAAAGGGTGGTTCTACTAAATACCGAGGAAAGGGTCTGAATACTTATGGCTGTGTGATATTTAAGTTTTTCTTTAATAAATCAGCAATCCGTTTTTTTCTGTCAATATGGGGTGCTGTGTGTACATTGAGGAAGAAAAAGAATTTAAATGATTTTAGCAAATAGCTGCACTACAACAAAGAATGAAAAATGTAAGGGGGTCTGAATACTTTCCGTACCCACTGTAAAAACATTTTTAAAAAGGCCATGCAACAGCATTTATCTCATGAATGTTTTCATGTACGTTGTGATTCAACTAATGGACTCTTTTGGACTGTTATACAGTACCTGTATTTGATTTATGGAGGGTTGTTCATCTGTTAGCAAGTTAAAGGTCCCATATTTTCCTAAACCTTTTTTTTTTTTGGGGAGGATGCTAAAGCCACGCCCCCAGTAGGTATACAGCGCCAGGGTATGCATTGTGCAAAACAACATCGGTTTGGCTAAGGACCCCCACGGAAAATGGTACCTACGAAGAGACACGCTTACGAAGCACAGTTTAAACTGCAAGCTGTCAGTTACGCGGAGGAACATGGGAATCGAGCAGCCGCGAGAGAATTCAAGATCAACGAATCGTGGTTCGCAAGTGGAGGAAGCAGGAAAACGAGCTTCACCAAGTCAAGAAGACGAAGCTGAGTTTCCGCGGAAACAAGGCGAGGTGGCCCGAGTTGGAACACCAACTCGAGCAATAGAATAATGAGCAAAGAACAGCCGGGAGAATCGTCTCTACAGTCACCATTCGACTGAGGGCAATAACGCTTCCAGAAGAAATGAAAATTGAACATTTTCAAGGAGGGCCGTCTTGGTGCTTTCGTTTTATGAAACGGCGCCATTTATCCATCCGGGCAAGCACGACCATGGCGCAGCAACTTCCGGCGGATTACAAGGAAAAGCTGGTGTGGGAGCGATGGATGACAGATGGCGAACAGTGGATGCTTGTCTACTTGCACTGTTGTTCGAGCTTTCGTAAAACCCAGCATAATTTCTGAGGAGCCGCACGGCAGCGAGATTGACTCCGACGAGTACGAGAGGGAACTTGGCGTGTTTGATTGAGAACTTGCCCAGCTGTTCATTTCGGATAGAGAAGATGAGGACTTTGATGGATTTGTGGATGAGGATTGATAAAAAAATAACGTGAGTACATTGTTAAATACTTCAAAAACCGTATGTTTTAAGCTAGCGTTTTAAGCTAGCGTATGTTTTACCATGCTTTCGCCCAATAATGCGGTGCGCCTTATCTATGTGTTAAAAGAGAAATAGACTCCTTAACTGAGACTGCGTCTTTTAATATGTCCTATGGTCGTGAAAATACGGTAGTTAAAAACAACATGTCCATTGCATACGAGCTCCGTTGGGCGCCACCATATTTACGCCGTGTGTAAATGATGATGTCACCGCGCAGTCACGTCAAGACGAAGCATGGCGCAAATTTACTTCGGTTTAGAAAAAGGAATATTCCACCCCTGTGAAACCAAATGAAATTCCATTCGGGGTTTCTCTGGAGCGTTTTATTCAGTTTGGGCTTCTCAACTGATTATAATTGGAATAGAAGGCGCCATGTAAACCAGGCTAGTCTTGCAGCTCTTTATTCTTTATTTCAGACCCCGGGGGATCCATACCACAGAGCAAAGAAAAACAATTTAAAAGAGAAACAAGAAGGGGAATTATAATAAAAACAATAAAATAACAATCACGATTTAAAACCCAAACATTTTTTTAAAAATAATAAGGGCAGGCCTTATTTTTCGTGATTTCAGAGGCATTAAAAAAACAACGTTATCTTTTATTGTGATATTTTTGTGGAAAATATATCATCTTTGAAAAATTGTTATCGTGACAGGTCTAAGAATCTTTAAGTTGTCCTGGAAGAGGAGGATCACATCTTGGAATGGCAAAAAAAACTGTGGCAACCATATTATTCCATCATGTTAATAAGAATGACACCTCTCTGAAAGCTTCCAGTTCCTTGAGAAATCCAAGTCATAATTAATTAATATAGTTGTGATAGCAAATGGAGGTACAAATCGGGTGTGCCTATTAAAGGGGGGTTGTAGGTTGATGGGGAGTGAGAGTAACTGTCTTTGTTACTGTATAAGGAAATTAAAATCAAAAATTGAAATAGGAAATTACATCTCTTAAAACATTTCACTATATTGGATGGATAATGACGACCATGATTACACTAAGTGACTTGTATTGTTGTTGCCATCTTGAAGAAAAGAACAATAAAATTACATACAGATAAGTATTTACTCCGAAAGATGGTCTTCAGTGCTTTTTATCTGTGACTTGCTATAAAAACAATTTAAACTCCTTGAACATGCTAACTAATGAGGAGCAGACTGGCTCACTCTTGAATATGAATCATCAATCAAGACTGAAGAGGCCATGCCTATTTTTCCAATTAAAGATTTAAAAATTAAATTGTTTTTGTCTCATGTTACCCTGCAAATTTAATGCCCTGAGCATCTGACCGCTTTTGTGACACCATTCCTGGACCTTTTCTGATATTCCTTGTATTTCCTGAAAAACTCAGTGTTGCACCAAACAAATAACTCCCTGCGGGTCTGGTTCAATGTATTTATGCAACTTAGTGATGACCTTATTTCCGGACTGTAGAAGAATTCACTACAAGCATATGAAAACATTACAATGCCCAATAAAAGGATTGCAATTTGCAGACAAGGGCTCTAGAGTGGTCAGGATATGACTAGACATACTAACATCATTCCAACAGGTTACAAAGGGAGAATAAACACAGATAGGAAAACATAACCCAGAGCAAACCAGGAAATACCCAAAAGGGAACAGAAATGTGAAGCAGGAAGGCAGTGTGCAGGGAAAGTGTGGCTTCTATGACTTCTACAACTGACACTCAGATACTGACCGCTTCACTCTCACAGTAACTGTCCCAGTGCAGTCGGTGGGTTCTCTTTGTCATCTGGAAATGTTAAGGTAGAGTTTTCATGGCATGAGGTTAGAATTAGACAGCAGCATTCCATGATGACATAAACCATTATAGACTTGAACACATACACACAGGTTACTAACCGTAATGATCATGCAGTTAAAGGACATGACAAATGGTTGGACGCCACATACACATACAGACTTTAGGCCAATCCCAATTGTACCCCTTAGCCCTTCCCCTTCGTCTTACTCCTTAGTTTTGCACGTGCATGAGAACGAAGGGGTATCCCAATTCCTAGGGGGCAGGGCTAAGATGAAGGGGTGTATAGTCCTTAAAACCAAGTGTTTTTTTATCAACTTGGGCTGCAACGAATACTCAAATGTTTCGAGTACTTTGAATACAAACAATACTGGAGGAATTTTCTCTGCCTCTGGGATCCGCTGATTTAACTCATTCACTGTCAGCCTTCCCAGTTTGATTGAGTTTGATACTCTATCGGTATTTATAGGTGTACACCTTTAAGGGGGGAAAACATTTATTAAGGTAATCTGCGATTGGCTGGCAACCAGCTCTGGGTGTACCCCGCCTCTCGCCCGAAGATAGCTGGGATAGGTTCCAGCACGCCCGCAACCCTTGTGAGGAGAAGCGGTATGGAAAATTGATGGATGGATGGAAGGTAATATTTGTGTTTCCTATCGAGGTGTCTTCATCTTCATCTGTATTTTAGTTAGTCTGGTCTATGCTAATAAATGCACAGCCACAAACCTACTGTATTATGATGTCACATCCTGAAATGCTAGCTGCTCAAGTTGCACGACAAGCTCCTCATGCCTTTTGTAATTAATGCCTTTAGTTTAAACTGAAATTTGTTTTCTTGCTTCACTGAAAATATTTCTAGACAAGAGAGAATAGTTTGTTTCTCACTGTGCATTTAAGAAAAAACAATTGGTCATTTTTTCTTGCGTATTCATAATTGGTCTTTAACCGAGCAAAAATAATTTATCCGAATATTCAATTATTCAATAATTTTTTTGTAGGATACTCCGATACTAAAATATTCGACAGCTGCAGCCCTATCTCGTTATGACGAGCTCGCACTCACCAGTCTACCGTCAGATTACTGCGATAAATTCACAGACTTAAACAGACTTCACTACAATGTACTGCATTTTATGAACGATTATAAAAAATGATTAGCTCAGTCACATTTTCCCCCTCATCAATATAGCCACAGTACCCCATATCCATCAATCTATTTTCTGTACCGCTTATCCTCACTAGGGTCACTGGCGTGCTGGAGCCTATCCCAGCTATCTTCGGGCGAGAGGTGACGTACACCCTGAACTGGTTGCCAGCCAATCGCAGGGCACATATAAGCAACTATTTGCGCTCACGTTCACACCTATGGGCAATTTAGAGTCCTCAATTAACCGACCATGTATGTTTTTGGGATGTGGGAGGAAACCGGAGTACCCGGAGAAAACCCACGCAGGCACAGGGAGAACATACAAACTCCACACAGGCCCGGATGCGATTTGAACACCGGTCCTCAGAACTGTGAGGCAGTTGTGCTAACGAGTCGTCCATCATGCAGCCGCACCCCATATTGGCACAAAAAACGGAATTGTTGAAATTTTTGCAGATTTATTAATAAATAAAAAATGAAATATCACACAGCCATGCGTATTCAGACCCTTTGCTGTGACACTCATATTTAACTCAGGGGGCTGTCCCTTTCTTCTGATCATTGGAATCCAGCTGTGTTTGATTATACTGATTGGACTTGATAAGGCAATTGGGATTAATATTAACTAATTAATGTTTCAACTAAAAGTTAGATATAGCATTGTTAAAATAGTTATTTGGGGCGGTTTCAGCACGTCAAATGGTTTGTGTGTGCGGGTTTTAACTTGACTTCCTGTTTTACACTTTATACCTTATATTTTGAAGGGTACGCACCGAAATTCAGCTTTTTGGCACGAAAACTAACTTCACACGGCACCGGTGATATGTATCTTTTTTTTTTTTTTTTTTTTAAACGGATGGAACCAAATGCTATAAATCGCTGGTTCCTTTCCCGATTTTCACCGATGACGCACAAGGTTTGTGTTTGTGATACTGTGAGACAAAGTTTGTGAATTTTGTCCCAATTTATTGTGATGTAAAGTTGCTACGGTCAAGTTTTAGCTCAATGTTAAGCTTTTTTTTCTGTCATCGGCACTTATGTTGGTTTGAAGACAAAAATAAACGCTAAAAACCATCAGTGCAAAAGTGCAACCAACCGTTTACCTTGTTAGCTGTTTCAATGTTGGCATACTGTAGACGTATTTTATTGTTTCACTCACCCAATTGACATAGTGGGCTTGAGGCTTGGACCGCGTCAGATGCTACACATCGTGAAAACCTCCTTTGCACAATATAATCTTATTCCAAGTGTGGCACAGAGGCGACTGGTCATTAATTTTAACAAAGTTAAGACACACATTTGTTCGCCGCCGCCGTTGGGCACAAGCACGTCTTTGTCCACGTTCTTCTTTGTTGGTTTTCACCGCTTCTTCGTTGGTTTTTGCCACCTTTTCTTTAGGGAGGGCGGACTGGAGGCATCGAAACAGGGAACGGAAATTTTTAAATTTTAACGATTCGGGGCGAACCGGAACGTTAATCCCGGTTCCAATCGGTTCTCAATTCTCGATGCCCAACCAGAATGATGTCCATCCATCCATCCATTTTGTCGCAAGCCATTCGCAGGGCACATAGAAACAATCATTTGCACTCGCATTCACGCCTACGAACAATTTAGAGTCCTCAATTAACCGACCATGTATGTTTTTGGAATCTGGGAGGAAACCGGAGTACCCGGAGAAAACCCATGCAGGCACGGGGGAGGACATGCAAACTCCACACAGGCGGGGGCGGGATTTGAACCCCGGTCCTCCGAACTGTGAGGCGGCTGTGCTAACCACTCAGGCGACGATGTGTCATCCCAATTCCCAGGGCCATTTACCCATTCATCTTGGCCTTTCAAACGAAGGGCTAAGGGCAAGGGATAAGACGAAGGGGAAGGTCTAAGAGGTATAATCGGGATTGTCCCTTTGACATACAGTATAAAGCACAATAAATAAAAGTTGTGGAACACTGGGTTTAGAGAGAAAACAGCAGGAGTTGAGTTTGGAATGTCCTGTGCTCCAGTTTCACTTCCAGTGTTGTATGGTGCAGAATAATGCTGGCTAATGGAGCTGTGTTCCCCAAATACTAAACAATGAATCAATTATTCTTCCCATCCCTAATTGTCACTTGAAAAAGTTAATAAAGTCCACTACTAATACTTATAGCGAAATGAAGCTATTGCCGGGAGACTAATTACAATGTATTATGTTGGATTGTCTTAGAATGCAAGTACATTGTCCATCCATCCATTTTCTGAGCCGCTTCTCCTCACTAGGGTCGCGGGCGTGCTGGAGCCTATCCCAGCTGTCATCGGGCAGGAGGCAGGGTACACCCTGAACTGGTTGCCAGCCAATCGCAGGGCACATAGAAACTAACAACCATTCGCACTCACAGTCATGCCTACGGGCAATTTAGAGTCTCCAATTAATGCATGTTTTTGGGATGTGGGAGGAAACCGGAGTGCCCGGAGAAAACCCACGCAGGCACGGGGAGAACATGCAAACTCCACACAGGCGGGGACGGGGATTGAACCCCGCACCTCAGAACTGTGAGGCTGACGCTCTAACCAGTCGGCCACCGTGCCGCGCAAGTACATTGTTGTCAATATTATTTTGGACTGTATATTAACATCAGGACAAATCAGAGCCACCTTAAATATTAAAGCATAATCACTTTTACTTGCACTACTCCTATTACACAGATTTGTGAAGAAAGACTTGTCTATTTGAAAATTCCAAACAAGACCTTGTTCTTCACGCTCATGAAGAACAATTTTGTAACTATGGTGATTTAAATTTTCTTGCAATAAAGATGATAGCAAAAAAGCAATCACTCGAAAACGCATAGTTTGCTTGGGCAACGGTCTCTGTTACAGAATCTTTAAAATTAGGAGTAGTGCACCAGAAGCAAGATGCAAAAGAGCTATTCTGTCAGGGTCAAAGTTATGAATGTGGACGAAGGAGTACTAATCCGTAGCATGTTTACACAGTCTGAAAACTGGTTGCCTTCACTTTGCCAACATAAGGGGGTTGTGAAATCTGTACACGAGTGTTTATTTACACTTCACAGAAGAGAGAAGGGAAACAAGCAGCATCCAAAAGACAGGAAGCTTATGAAGAGAGTGCAAGAATGTGTGATAGAATTTATGTATGCATGTGTGTTTGTGTGTCCAGTTCAAGGGTGAGGCGGAATGAACGGAATTCCCTGCTCCTCTCAGTGTAGGCGTGAAGATTTCATAGGAGGGGAGGAAGTAGTCATGGCGTGGCTGTCAAAGCTCTGAGGTAGCGACTAGTTTTACATAACAGATTCCATCAGTGCGCCGTGTATGTGACTTTATTGTACCTTTCTTTCATTGTTACAGTATGTGAAACCTGTTTTGCTGATGAGCCAAAGGACAATTACCATTTGTTGGCTTGTGTTTGTCAGTGGTGCAGCCAATACAAGGGTGTGTGTGTGTGTGTGTGTCAAAGATGGATCTAGGTGTACCATGCATGTAAAAACACAACAATGATACACAGGAAAATAAACAAAATAAACAAAAATCAAACAGCTGAATTGATCGGAACAAGAGTCATGAGTGTGTGTCTGCATGTGTGTGTGCATCACAGGAGAACTACACACTGCTCACAACATTCAGGAGACGTATGTAGTCGAATGAGCTCCAAAATGGTTAATTACATACATAATAAAGTTTGACTACTGTAATTTCTCACGTATAAAACGCTTGAGTATAATGTGCACCCCCAAAGTTGACTTTAAAAAAAAAAATAATAATAATGCATCTACGTACGTATGTAGAATGCACACCATGGATGTGCTGCTAACCATACAGACCCTTTCCAAAAAATTAGAATATCATGGAAACGTGTATTTATTTCCATAATTTAAAAAAAAAATGTTTATTTTAACATAATTTGGGGTACCAGCTCATAAAACCCACGAAATCAGGAATTCAAAAAATTTGAATACTGTGAAGAAATCAGCCCAGATTTTGCAGGCCATAAATGTTTTAAACAAAGTGTCACACACTAATCACCTCCTAAACTCAAAGCACCTGCACAGGTTTCCCCAGGTGTCATTAAATTGCTTTAGTTTGGTTCAATATGGGGAAGACTGCAGACTTGCGAACTGGCCAGAAGACCATCATTGATACCCTCCATAGGATGGGTAAGCCACAAAAGCTCATAGCTAAGGAGGCTGGCTCTTCACAGACTGCCGTGTCCAAGCATATCAATGGAAAGTCTAGTGAAAGGGGCAGCAGCGCCTCCATTACTGTGCCACGTTCCCACGTCCCGAAGCTCTTGCATGTTGTTCTTCTCAGAGGATTTTCTCCTTTGAGTTCCTCCACAATCTCATGTTCGATTCATTCACACTGAGCTGGCGCGCTGCTCGACGGTTTCCTACGTCTGTAGCAACACTGATTACTTTTTGTTTAAAGGCGGCCGAGTAAGTAGCCCTGTTCGTAAACATTTCCAACCTTAGGTTTAAGGTTTGACAAACGCGCGAGTAAGCATTTATGCCGTCTAATGCACTTGCAACAGATAACAATAGCAATATGGCGGCTGACACAAGAAAGTCAGGATGCTCCGGTGAGCAGCGCTCATTTATCGTAATATATATATATATATATATATATATATATGTATATACACTGTAAATGTGAATCGAAGTGTACACCCTTTTCACAACCCCTAAGTGGCAGTATACATTTAAACTGTGGAAGATTTGTTTTCATTTTCCTTATACCGTATTTTCCGCACCATAAGGCGCACCGGATTGTAAGGCGCAGTCTCAATTACAGAGTCTATTTCTGTACTTAAGCCATACATAAGGCGCACCGTATTATTCGGCGCATGCTAAATAAAACAAGGTAACGGAAGCAAATCAGTGAGTTTGGTTGAACTTTATTCTACTACATATTTAAAAATACACTCACATAATTTTTTTTATCAATCTTTTGTCACAAACCCATGGAAGACCTCATCTTCTGTATCTGAATTCAACAGCTGGGCAATTTCGCCATCAAACAATGCCGGGTTCCCTCTCCTACTCGTCAGAGTCAGTCTCATTGGCGGGCGGCTGTTCAGCAATGATGCCGGCTTTCGCGAAAGCTCGGGCAACAGTCAACAAACCTCAACTTCTAATGTTTAGAAAGAAATGATTTATAGGATAGTAACAGTGAGTCCTACCTGACTAAGGTAATGGTATTCTTCCGGTTTCATGAGGTGAAAGGCTGTTCTCTCTTCTTCACTCGCTCCTGCCAGCAGGTAGTAAAACACATGGTAGTTTCTGGAGGACACAAGATTGATTGACAATGTATTAGTTCAACTCAAACACCAGGGATGACATTTCCATCTGCAACAAAGGTAATATTTACGTTCCCTTTCAAAATGTTTAGTAATTACCAAAACAGAAAAAAGATGAAGATGAAAAAAGACTTATTTAAATCACATGTAGATACTAGCTTTAGTGTTAAAAATCAAAATCCTTAACTAAAACTGGGTGTAGAACGTGTATCAGCGTGTTAATCACATTCCACTCTACCTTAACAACATATCAATGTAGATTGGAAGAGGATGGGAATTTGTTCAGCATTGTCCACACCAAGATTAAGATCAACACAGGGCAGATTGAAAGTCTATGGAAAGCTGTTTGCTTTATTTATTTATTTTTGTAAGACTACTCAGCACACTGAGGAGGAGAAATAGGTGTCTTATGAGTAATGTTTTATCCAGTACTTGTGCCACTTTTGGCTTACTAGTATGCAACTAAACTACTGTGCTTCACTTACTAACTAGGTCCAAATAGTAGGGTTGTGTCATGCACTATATACTTTATGGAGCGCTGTTTCATTTCCAGATTAAGGTCGATGTACTAGTATGCTCTTTGTCCTCACAAGTATGTATCTTTGACAGACTAGTAGTACACCTACATGTTACCATTGAGTCAACCACTGCATGCTCCTAGTACTATTAGTGACATTATAAAATTCTACAAGATAACCATCACAGTGCTTCACTAGTAATACTAGTACTGCGCAGAACCCAAATAGTGCACAGCTTTGCCTTACCAGCAGCATGCTGTTGTTCTAGAAGTATGAACAAAGACAGTAGTGATACATGGTACATGATACCTTATGATACAGAATAATTTCCATAAAGTTGTTTCAACATTTATTTGACATCAGTCCCACAGGTTTAAAAAAAAAAAACAGGAGTCGGTGCTTCTAATTATTATTATTATTATTTTTTTTTTAAGAAGAAAAAAAAGCTTATCAGCAAGAAAAAATGTAAACAGAGACGAAGCAAGCAGAGCGAGCAAAAAAGCATCTGCACTGTACGGGAGCGAGAGAAGTAGTAGTACATGGCCCTTTAACTGACTATCAAGGATACCGAATAAATGCTCAAACGCCCATAAATATGTAATTGACCGCAGCCATGGTCCTGCCTCATGGGGTCCTCATTCGCCATTTGTGGCTCTCCATATTACTATACTGGGGGTCCATGCCAGCACATGTGGCCGCGATCTGCTGTCTGCTCTTGGTGCAGATGGCTCCATGAGATGGTGCTTCCCACTTGGTTTCTCTGTGCCCAGCTATATGTCATTACATTATTATTTTATTACTCTTTTAACTCTGTGTTCGTGTGTGTGTGTTTGTTTGTATCTGTGTGGATGAGTGGTGGGAGGGGACTGATTTTAACTATGTAAACCACTTTGAGATGCGTCATTCTATGAAAAGTGCTCTATAAATAAAGTTTGATTTGATGCATGGTTGAAAATGTTAATGTTGGTTTTTGGTATACAACTACGGCATTTAGTGAAAACAGACCACAGTGAAATTATTTTTCACAACTAGAACTGTAAATACAGTACGTGTGCTAATAGTTTATCACGTTAACAACCCTACTGAGAAGGTTCAACGGACCGATGAATGTTTTGAAATAAAATTTTTGCAAACAGGAAAAACAAATTTTCCTATCAGTATCATTTTGTAAGGAAAAGTGCAGTCGTCCTCTGACATCATCTGACAGCTGCACAAGGTTTCGAGGTCATAAGCTGTGTGCAGAGGCTGCAACAACCAAGGTACTCCTCGAAAAAACTTGCATACACTTTATGGGTCTGGAGTCAGCAAACCATCATTAATAGGCGGCTAACGTGGGGCCAACAACGAGCCCCCATAATGAGGTTAACCCTCACTAAAACCTCCAGTCAGCAGGCCACCACGTTAGTGTCAAGCTTTGCTTTGAACTGAATTTGCTCAATGAATCACACACTGGCCCACAACACAGTGTTACTTATTGAAACACTCAGACATGAACAACTTTTGCCAACACTCGTCAATTAAGAGAAAAAGAGGATTATATTTTATGGACAATGTGGTTCAATGACATAAAAGGTGTCACATAACATGTACAATATATAAAAGTGCCGGAAATGGGACAGCTTGATTTTGAGATACATGACACACTTGCAACACTCACAAAAATATGAGACACTATTTTCAGATTAGTAGAGGAACTGTTTATAGTAATCAACAGCTTCAGCACTTGGGGCTGTTTTACATGTGACTTTGATGGGGATAATTAGCAGTATGAATTACTTCTTATTCCATTCAATCGCAGTGCTCTGCTTGCATAGATGGACAAAGTACTGACACTATTCATCAGCAAATTATTTAAAGTCATTTTCGCATTTTTTTTCTAAATACATTAAATGTGTTTGAAGGTGGCGGCACGGTGGCCGACTGGTTAGCATATTTGCCTGACAGTTCTGAGGACCGGGGTTCAAATCCCGGCCCCGCCTGTGTGGAGTTTGCATGTTCTCCCCGTGCCCGTGTGGGTTTTCTCCGGGCACTCCAGTTTCCTCCCACATCCCAAAAACATGCGTGGTAGGTTGACTGGATACTCTAAATTGCCCTTAGGTGTGAATGTGTGCGCGAATGGTTGTTTGTTTATATGTGTCCTGCGATTGGCTGGCAAACAGTTCAGTGTACCCCGCCTCTCGCCCGAAGATAGCTGGGATAGACTCCAGCACGCCCGCGACCCTTGTGAAGATAATGAGATACAGAAAATGGATGGATGGATGGATGTGAAGGTTAAGTGCTGAAAAGGTGCAAAGACAATTTAATAGTGAATTGTTGAGATATAGCTTCAAACTCTTTTTCACCATCTCAGCTGGCCAGATTTTGTGGGTGGTGTTAAAACAGGATGATGTCACCAGGGAACAACATCAATCGGGGCTCCCCTACTATAAAACTAATGAGCGCCATCTATGGCTATTTACTAGAATTGCGAGTTACTTAGCAATAACAGGGTTCCTCCACATACTTGGCAATAACAGGGTTCCTACACATTTGAGAATATAAAATTCCATGTTTTCCAGACCCTAATTTCCAGACATCTCAGTAAACAAAGTGAAAGTGTAAAAAAAACGTGACATTTGAGTAAATGTATGTTTTGTAGTCAAAATAGAAAGTTTTACTGCATCAATTTATTTTCCCTTGCAAAGCCTGAGGGATTGACTATGACAAGTCATTCCAAACCCATAACTTTCTAAAGGAATGTAAACGCTAAATTAAATAACAGGTATGACGATAAAATTCTTTTTTTTTTTTTATTATTACACATATATTCTGTATAGGTGGTCTGTATATATATATATATTTGTTTTAGATATTCATAGTTTTTGGTTTTAGAAAGCATAGAAAGCAGAGCTGTTGGAACAGTCTTGGAAACACGAATATTTTTCCATATAATACTTTCCATTTTCCATACTTTTCCAGACCTGGAAATTTCCATCCATCCATCCATTTTCTGTACCGCTTCTCCTCACTAGGGTCGCGGGCGTGCTAGCCTATCCCAGCTATCTCCGGGCGAAAGGCGGGGTACACCCTGAACTGGTCGCTAGCCAATCGCAGGGCACATATAAACAAACAACCATTTGCACTCACATTCACACCTACTTATGAAATCAAACTCCATACTTGCGTAGGAACCCTGTAATAACAGCTTGGCCCATTTCTATCTCCACTGCATCGTGCAGTTAGCCATCAAGCTATGCTTACAAAGCGAAAAATGAATCTTTCCTGAAGTGTTTGGTGTTATTTGAGCGACAGTGACTCTGTTGTGGTGACCCACGCGCAGCTCATGCAGCGAGCCAACGGCGAGTTGGACTGCTCCACTGCAATGTAGCCTGCTACTAGCAGCTAGGCTAGTACTTATTATCTGCTCGTGGACCAGCGGCAGACCGACATTGGCTTTGTCCAATACTCCACAGCCTTGCTCCATTCGCAGCACGTAGATCCACACAACAAAGGCACTTTAGGTACACACACAATGACAATCGGCCTGCTTTTCAAAACGCCAGACAATCTTATGTCTTATAAGATTATCCTATAAGATTGTCCTTAGGTCTGACGTGTTAAGAGAGGAGTCATCCCAATTTTAGAGTCTGAAACAGGTTGGGGCTGACAACCTTAAATAAAGACTGTGTTCAATATTTACAATGAAGTCTTACTGTGTGTGTGTGTGTGTGTGTTGGAGGGGGGAGACTTCTCTCGAGTCATGACGCTGTGAATTGTGACGTGGAGCAGAATATAGCCAATCAAGAAGCACCCTGACTCAAGAAAAGGAAACGACTGTAAAAATAAAGTATAATACTAAGCATGTCTTACCCAATGTGTTTTTTTTTGTATAAAAGTGGATTCACCAGACGGGAGTAAGTATTTTCCAAAGCGATTGTTTTTTTGAGGACATTTTATAAGGCTCCCGGCTCAAGCAAACCTTCGAGAAACATCGGCCCAAAGCCGGAAGTGTTTCTTCTTCTTCGGATTTGTGAGATCACGTGTGATCACGTGAGATTTTGAGTTCGGCATTTGAACAGAATCTTTGTGTGTGAGGTGTTCTTTGTTGATACTATCGGAGCACACCACACAATCGGCCAAAACTGTGAAATGCCAGATTTGTTTATCGTTATGTGTGGGGTCAGTCACAGATAAAAAATCTTTTAAGAGTGGAAAAATCTTTGTGTGTGTACCAGGCCTAAAGGCTTGCTAACTGTTTATTACTTTCACTAGCCCACAAGCTAACGAGCTAGTGATGAGAACGTTCGACCGCGGCGGGGTCACTTAAAACGTCAGCACCTCGCTCTGAGTTGTTGTGTGTGGGTCCCCACATAACAGACACATAGGAAAGTCAACTGCAGAGGTGGGTAGAGTAGCCAAATATTGTACTCAATTAAGAGTACTGTTACTTTAGAATAGTATGACTCAAGTTAAAGTAAAAAGTAGTCTTCCAAATATTTACTTGAGTAAGAGTAAAAAAGTACTCAGTGAAAAAACTACTCAAGTAGTGAGTAACTAGTGAGTAACTTCTGATTTATTTTTTAGAAATCAGAACATGAACGTAAAATTTACTAAAAATATAAATGTGCAAATTCAGATATTGCTGAACAATATCACTTAATCTAAAACATTCATCATTCATTCATCTTCCAAGGTGATTATCCTCACTAGGGTCGTGGGCGTGCTGGAGCCTATCCCAGCTGACTCTGGGCGAGAGGCGGGGAACACCCTGAACTGGTCGCCAGCCAATCGCAGGGCACATATCAACAAACAATCATTCACACTCTATTTCACAGGCAATTTAGAGTCTTCAATCAACCTACCGTGCATGTTTTTGGAATGTGGGAGGACTACGGAGTACCCGGAGAAAACCCATGCAGGCACGGGGAGAACATGCAAACTCCACACAGGCGAGGCCGGATTTGAACCCAGGTCCTCATACCCGTGAGGCAGATGTGCTAACTAGTAGCTCACCGTTCCGCCTAACCTAAAACATAATAAATAAAATCTTTATAAAATCAAATCTTTGTAAAATAAATTCAGGCAAATTCAGCTCCAAGAAATGGTGTTAAACTGTATTGTTTCTACAACCCCAATTCCAATGAAGTTGGGACGTTGAGTTAAACAAATAAAACAGCATACAATGATTTGCAAATCATGTTCAACCTATATTTAATTGAATACCCTACAAAGACAAGATATTGAATGTTTAAACTGATCAACTTGAATGATTTTAGCAAATAATCAACTTGGAATTGTATGGCTGCAACACGTTCCAAAAAAGCTGCGACAGGTGGCAAAAAAAGACTGAGAAAGTTGAGGAATGCTCATCAAACACCTGTTTGGAACATCCCACAGGTGAACAGGCCAATTGGGAACAGGTGGGTGACATGATTGGGTATAAAATGAGCTTCCCTGAATTGCTCAGTCATTCACAAGCAAAGATGGGGCGAGGGTCACCTCTTTGTGAACAAGTGCGTGAGAAAATAGTCGAACAGTTTAAGGACAACGTTCCTCAACGTACAATTGCAAGGAATTTAGGGATTTCATCATCTACGGTCCATAATATCTTCAAAAGGTTCAGAGAATCTGGAGAAATCACTGCATGTAAGCGGCAAGGCCCAAAACCAACATTGAATGCCGGTGACCTACGATCCCTCAGGCGGCACTGCATCAAAAACCGACATCAATGTGTAAAGGATATCACCACATGGGCTCAGGAACACTTCAGAAAACCAATGTCAGTAAATACAGTTCGGCGCTATATCCGTAAGTGCAACTTGAAACTCTACTAAGCAAAGCAAAAGCCATTCATCAACAACACCCAGAAACGCCGCCGGCTTCTCTGGGCCCGAGCTCATCTAAGATGGACTGATGCAAAGTGGAAAAGTGTTCTGTGGTCCGACGAGTCCACATTTCAAATTGTTTTTGGAAATTATGGACGTCGTGTCCTCCGGGCCAAAGAGGAAAAGAACCAGCCGGACTGTTATGGACGCAAAGTTCAAAAGCCAGCATCTCTGATGGTATGGGGCTGTGTTAGTGCCAATGGCATGGGTAACTTACACATCTGTGAAGGCACCATTAATGCTGAAAGGTACATACAGGTTTTGGAGAAACATATGCTGTCATCCAAGCTAGGTCTTTTTCATGGACGCCCCTGATTATTTCAGCAAGACAATGCCAAACCACATTCTGCACGTGTTACAACAGCGTGGCTTCGTAGTAAGAGTGTGGGTACTAGACTGGCCTGCCTGCAGTCTAGACCTTTCTCCCATTGAAAATCTGTGGCGCATTATGAAGCGTAAAATACGACAACGGAGACCCCGGACTGTTGAACAGCTGAAGATGTGCATCAAGCAAGAATGGGAAAGAATTCCATCTACAAAGCTTCAACAATTCGTGTCCTCAGTTCCCAAACGTTTATTGAATGTTAAAAGAAAAGGTGATGTAACACAGTGGTAAAGATGACCCTGTCCCAGCTTTTTTGGAACACGTTGCAGCCATAAAATTCTAAGTTAATGATTATTTGCTAGAATTAATAAAGTTTACCAGTTTGAACAGTCAATATCTTGTCTTTGTAGTGTTTTCAATTAAATATAGGTTGAACATGACTTGCAAATCATTCTATTCTGTTTTTATTTATTTTTAACAACGTCCAATTTCATTGGAATTGGGGTTGTACTTGTTAAACAGGACAATTCTGTAGGCTCACCAGGCAGATTACAAAAACAGGAACAATGCTCCAGTGGATATAAAAACTATACACACCCCTGCTCAAATACCAGGTGTTTGTGTTGTAAAGGAATTTTGACCAAGATAAACCATTTTAAAACATTTTACACCAAAAATGTGATCTAGAATTTGTACAACTCAACTGATTTATTTGTGTATTTTTTTGAGAGGGGAAGTGAAAATAAACAACTGAAATAAATTTGTATGTGACTGACTTGGATGTTTAAATTGCTAAAAATGTGAAATGACACAGGGAAAAAGCATTGAACACATGAAGAAAGGGGGGTGCCAAAAGGTATGGAAAGCCAATACAACACCTAAAATCCATCAATAATCAAACAGCAATCCAGCCCCTTGTCAGTGCAAATGAGTATCAGCTGGTTCAGTCCTAATTGATGGCCTACAAAAAGGTCTCATTGCCAACGTATGAGTCAAGACACATCTCATGATGAGTAAGAGCAGAGAGCTGTCTCAAGACCATCGCAAACTAATTGTAACTAAACATGGTGATGGCATTGGTTACAGGCACATATCTAAGCTTCTGAATGTTCCAGTGAGCACGGTTGGGACCATAATACGTAAGTGGAGAGCCAATCATAACACCATAAAATTGCCTCCATTAGGCGCTCCTTGCAAGATTTCTGACAGAGGAGTGCAAAGAATAATCAGAAGAGTTGTCCAAGAGCCAAGGAGCACCTATGAGAGCTTCAAAAAGACCTGGAATTTGCAGCTCCTGTTGTCACAAGGAAAAAAGTGAGTAATGTACTCCGCCGCCATGGCCTGTTTGTACGCTCATCAGGCAAGACCCCATTGCTGGAAAACAAAAACATGTCAAAGCTCGTTTAAAGTTTGCTGAACAACATTTGGACAAGCCAGTTAAATACTGGGAGAAAATAGTCTGGTCAGATGAGGGCAAAATTGAACTGTTTGGATGCCAGAATGCACAGCACGTTTGGAGGAGAAATGGCACTGGACATCACCCTAAAAACACCATACAAACAGTAAAGTTAAGAGGTGGGAACATGATGGTGTGGGGCTGATTTTCAGCAAATGGTACTGGTAAACTTCACATTATTAAAGGAAGGATGAATGGGCAAATGTACCAAGACATTCTTGACAAAAATCTGCTGCCATCTACGAGGATGATGAAAATGAAACGAGGATGGACATTTCAGCAGGATAATGATCATGAACATACCGCCAAAGAAACTCTCAATTGGTTTCCAAGGAAAAAACAAAGCTGCTAGAATGGCCCAGCCAAACACCTGACTTGAATCCAATCAAAGATCTATGAAAAGAACTGAAACTCAAGGTCCATAAAAGCGGACAGAACCTTCAAGATTTGAAGACTCCTTGTGTGGAGGAACGGGCCAAAATCACACTAGAGCAATTTATGCGACTTGTTTCTCCATACACGAGGCGTCTTGAACCTGTCATTGCAAACAAAGGCTTTTGTACAAAGTATTAAATAAATACCAGTTGCCATGTTCAATACTTTCTCCCTGCGTCATATCACATTACTATACACAAGTTAATTTCTGAACTTATGTGTTCTACTTTCTTTGTATGTATGGATTACTTGGGTTGTCCGCAACATCCGATGTAATTTTCATGTCAATAGCACCTTTGGAAATATATTTGAGAAAAATGGTGACGTGTTAAATACTTATTTTGGCCGCTGTAACTGGCATGTGGTTGTGTTCAGAAGTAACAGATAACATTCAAACTCATGTTCAATGGGAGTCCACACACACCTGCCAACATTTCAAGCTGTTTGCTGAACACACATTGGTAAAGTGTGTGTGTGTGTGTGTGTGAGAGAGAGAGAAAAACATGCAGAGCACAAGATGTATGTTTTACCATTACTTATGACCATAAAATAGTGCTAATGTTGCCATATGCACAGCCAAAACAACAGCAAAAACATCTGCAACTTGCTGAAATGTGTTTTCTCAAGTTAGAAGTGGACTGAAATATCCAAGTTTGGGCGGTGATAAAACTATGCTGCATGTTAAAGTTGTTGTTTTTTGTAGTCTGTAATATAAACAGTCGTGTGCGGCTGTCACAACTCACTTTGATTGGTCCACAAACCCCAATAGAAGACTGTGTGTGTACATGTGACGTTCTTGTATTGTTTGATTGGTGAACTTGAGTCAAACATCACTGTGGTAACGGTGGATTGGAGCAACGGCGCCCTATATGGAAGTTGAAAACAAAAGTCTAAAAATAGATCGCACACGCAATTATTGATAAATGAAAACTAGCAACCAGGATGCAGATTATTGTAACGGAGTAAAAGTATTGTTTCTTCTTAACATAAATACTCCAGTAAAAGTAAAAGGTTTGCTTCATTAAAACTACTCTGACCAGTACAATTCATTCAAAATGTTACTTGATTAAATGTAAATGTAGCATGTTCCTACCCACCTCTGGTCAATTGTTCAACCATGCTTAACCATAACGGCACACATTATTCCGCCAGTAGTTGACTACAGACACTTGAGCACACAGCATACGAGCGAATGTACAGTATTTGATTAACAGGTGAAGGGCTCAACTCCAGCGCCTTCAGCGGCCACGCCCACACAGTCCTGCAGCTTGAAGGCAGCCCTTATTTTTCATGATTTCAGAGCCTCACCACCACCTATTTAGTGTATGCGGTCAAGTGCAGAGGAATGCACAGATATATATACTGGGGAAACCAAGCAACCACTGAGAGATGGCACAACACGTGAAGACTCAGGTGTCCTTCCCCTCCAAGAGAAACATCACTCTTTTGAGGACAAAAATGTGTATATTCTGGACAGGGAAGACATATGGTTTGAAAGTAAAGAGTAAAGCGAGGCCATCTACACAAAGGTGAAAAAAAAACATCGCTTAACAGAGGAGGGGGCTTATGACATCACCTATCTGCCACTTACAATGCAGTCTTTCCGTCCATTCCAAAAAACGCAATAATTCTGCCTCCAACAAACAGCACGGCTCCTTGACTGTTAGGCAACTCCACGATCACTTTACAACTGAACGAAATATTAATGAGGGAGTTTCCATCCTCTCTCTGCCAGGCGGCTTAACAGCTCTCTCCATTTCTTGCATTGCAAAAGAATGATACCATACGTGGTTTGGGGTGTGCCTCTAAGTTGGAGCATAAATAGCTGAGTTTTCCACACAAACACTGGCTACTTTGCCCTAACTAAGCCTTGTTGCATGAACTGATGAAGAGTGCTCAGAATAGAGGCGAAACATCTTTTAAGACAAACAGAACAGTCCAGTTGCAATCGGTTCAGTGCCCTGAAAAGAAAATGACCTGGATGAACGAGAACATTCACAGACATTTCAGAGCCTCATTATACATACATAGTGATTTTTTTGTATTTATTTTTTAATTCATTCAAATTTGGTAGGCTTTTTAATAACAAAGGCCTCTGTGGGGTGTCAAATTTACAAAGACAAATGTTTGACCCCTTTGTTGGGTCTTCAAATATTAAAGTACCTTCTTCTGACAACTATTGTTTATTGTAAAGTAATGAAAAAACACAAAGTTGTAGTTTGTTGTGCTGACTTCACATTTCAACACACATTACACAATGCAACACTGGAACTTCCTGTAACAAATCTGTATGATTTGAGATTAGGATCTGCCTTTCAAAGAAGTACTTACCGCTCATTGTGCTCCTGATAGACCAGCCTTGACTTCTCCAAGAGGTACTTCTCCACATATGCTCTGAAATGATGATAAATATTAATTTATTTTTTATCATCATCAGTAAAATGCATGTTTTTTTTATGTTCCCTACCCTCTCACAGTCCCACTTTCCTGGTAGTTGACCTGGATGAATTTGCCAAAGCGGCTTGAGTTGTTATTGTGAGCCGTCTTCGCATTGCCAAATGCCTGAAGATGAAAGAAAGGGAGACACCGTGTTAAGAACAAAACATGGGGGGAGCTATGAAGCGAAAGAGACGCCTTGTACAATCTGATATATTGAATCTAGTGCCAGAGGTCAAAAATCATGTATGAAGGAGAATGGAGGTGTGAAGAACTCATTTGTGGATCAAGCATACATGGAGTTTTGAATTCATGCCAAACATTGTCTTGAAATGCTGTCAATCACAATGGCGCAGACCAGGCTTTTCCTCTTTCATAGATTCAAAGTGTCAGCCGGAAACAGATTAATAACATGGTTATAGCGTCGATTCAAATCAGAGGGGAAAAAATGGCAGTGTGAGCCTGGCACAACTGTTTTAAAAAAAAAAAATAATAATAATAAATAAATAAAAATAAAAATGTTTTTTTTTTTTTAAACTCCACAAGTGATTAATAGGGTCTGTGTAGCCACATTGGAAATGTAGTGGTTGTGCCTTAGTAAGATGCTAGCGTATTTCCATATTTCCCTTTAACAGTCTATTTATGTTGTATGGCTACATGAAGGGAAAGTACTAGAAACGACCAGAAACGGCCCGTGTCAGGGTCTAATCCGGCCTGCAGGCACTGTTCTGCCCATCCCTCAAGTTTTAGTTAATTTTTATGTATAGACTCGTACTTTGAAACTCATGTTTTTGCTTTGACACAACTAAAATAGAATCGTAAGTGCTGTGAGTAGCGTGACGTGACATGCACGAAGCTGAGAGAGAAGAAAGATCAGCGCAGCGGGGCACGCCTCCAATCAATATGCAATAAGAGAGTGAGACTTTTTGTGAAGCACTGCCAATGTATGTATTATATCATGTTTGTTTCGTAATTTAATGTGCATATGTGCAGTTAAAAATGAGTTTGTGAAGTTAATTGGGACATGGGTTTATTAAAGCCCAAATAAAGTGGTTAGGTTACGTCAGACAAACAAATCATGTGAGTGACTCGCTGTGGTGGCGATCCCCTGACAAGGAAAAGCTGGAAGTCACTTCTTTTGTGAGATGTAAGCTACAAGGTACTTTGATCCATGCTAGTAGTTGGAGAGGGCGTTGCTAATTGTTTGTGCAATGCTAACCTCATATAAATTCATTGCCTTTTATGGCAAGCTACTGAGTGACAATTAAATAAGTTGCAAATTTGAGTTTCTATTTTGTACTTACTGTGGATGTGTGTCTTTTATAGAAAGAGGAAATACATTTGTTTTCATTTTTTGTTTCACCCCGTCAATCTGCCTGTATACTTTTACAAGGCAGGAGGATAACTTTCATTCTAAAAAGTTCCCACTTTAGTTTGTATGGTGTGATGAGTCAGTTGAGCCTTTCAAGATTTTCAGATGGATGTGGAGATGTATGTACATTTGAAAAGATTTCTAAATAGGTTGTTTTATAAAAGGTACATACAGTTTGTTGATCGACTGTGATGTCGAAGTTGCAACTGCAGACTTTTTATGACGACATTTGAGATTGCTCATATGATTTGAAACAGAATTGGCAACAAGATAATTAATAAATGTGAATATGTAGTTGTAATTATGTCCACCCAAAAAGATGATAAAAAAAAGTTGAATCGTCATTATTAATACCTTATAAGGCCACAGATATACTGGTCCGGCCCACTTGAGATCAAATTGGGTTGGATGTGGCCCGCGAACTAAAACAAGTTTAACACCCCTGCCCTAGATAAACCCTGCAGTTATTTGTAGCTTTGCCACAAGTAAACTAATTCTTTTGTGAATCATTTAGAGCTGTTCTGTCTGTCTGCGGAATGAGGAAACACCCCTCCCTGACCCAACCCTTTACAAGTGCACTCACCGTGCTGTCTTACATGCAAACTGTGAGCAACAGCATCCGAAATCTTAAAACAAAACCTCCCACAGTTAATTGGATATGAATTAAAAAATACAATGTTAGCATTTATGCTGGGCTGGTTGGATTCCAACTTTGCTGCAATGCAGAAAATAGCACTAGAGTTTTAGCTCCAACTGCTAAACAAATCAAGCCAACCTCATAATGGGTTGTTGTTTTTTTTTATTATCAGAATATACGCATTAATGAGTCAGCGCTGTAGTATTTACTGGTCAATAACAAATCAGGAGTAGCAGAAGCAGTAAAGGCATCAGTAGACCAGGAGACCACAGTTGTCTAAAAACTCAATTCAAACAATCAATTGAAACATGAATCAGGCAGGGAGTGTCTGGATGATCACCTTAGCTGCATTTGATGCAATAGTGTGACACCGGTACACTTTTTTCAATATTTTTTTGGGGTGTTTTTTTTTAATGGCATAACCAGAATCCGAATCACCGGCAACCTTTTACTGCTTAGTGACTGTTTTTTTTTTTTTTTTTTGTCTTTATGTCTCAAAAGTATTCTCTTTTGACTGTCAATTGACTGTCTTTTGTCGTACTAGAGCGGCTCCAACTACCTGAGACAAATTCCTTGTGTGTTTTTGACATACTTGGCAAATAAAGATGATTCTGACCATACAAGTATAATCCACCGAGCGGGCAAAAATGGCTTTCGTCATTTCCAACCTGACTGGTCGTGCGGAGGCGTGGGCTACTGCTAAATGGAGCCGCAATTCCACCGCGTGTCATTTGTGCGCTTTTTTCGTAAAGACTTCTTCTTTTCCTTTCGGCTTGTCCCTTTAGGGGTCGCCACAGCGCGTCTTCCTTTTCCATGTATGCCTATCGCCTGCATCCTCCTCTCGAACACCAACTGCCCTCATGTCTTCCCTCACGACATCCATCAACCTTCTCTTTGGTCTTCCTTTAGCTCTCTTGCCTGGCAGCTCCATCCTCATCCTTCTACCAATATACTCACTATTTCTCCTCTGGACGTGTCCAAACCATCGAAGTCTGCTCTCTCTAACTTTGTCTCCAAAACATCGAACCTTGGCTGTCCCTCTTATGAGCTCATTTCTAATTTTATCCAACCTGGTCACTCCGAGAGCAAACCACAACATCTTCATTTCCGCCACCTCCAGCTCTGCTTCCTGTTGTCTCTTCAGTGCCACTGTCTCTAATCCGTAAATCATGGCTGGCCTCACCACTGTTTTATAAACTTTGCTCTTCATCCTAGCAGAGACTCTTCTGTCACATAACACAACTGACACCTTCCTCCACCCGTTCCAACCTGCTTGGACCCGTTTCTTCACTTCCTGACCACACTCACCATTGCTCTGGACGGTTGACCCCAAGTATTTAAAGTCCTCCACCCTTGCCATCTCTTCTCCCTGTAGCCTCACTCTTCCCCCAACCCCCCTCTCATTCATGAACATATATTCTGTTTTACTTCGGCTAATCTTCATTCCTCTGCTTTCCAGTGCATGTCTCCATCTTTCTAACTGTTCCTCTACCTGCTCCCTGCTTTCACTGCAGATCACAATGTCATCTGCAAACATCATGGTCCACGGGGATTCCAGTCTAACCTCATATGTCAGCCTATCCGTCACCACTGCAAACAGGAAGGGGCTGAGGACTGATCCCTGATGCAGTCCCACCTCCACCTTAAATTTGTCTGTCACACCTACAGCACAACTCACCGCTGTTCTGCTGCCCTCATACATGTCCTGTATTATTCTAACATACTTCTCTGCCACTTCAGACTTCCGCATGCAGTACCACAGTCCCTCTCTGGGTACTCTGTCATAGGCTTTCTCTAGATCTACAAAGACACAATGTAGCTCCTTCTGACATTCTCTGTACTTTTCCATCAACATCCTCAAGGCAAATAATGCATCTGTGATACTCTTTCTAGGCATGAAACCATACTGTTGCTCCCAAATACTCACTTCTGTCCTCAGTCTAGCCTCCACTACTCTTTCCCATAACTTCATTGTGTGGCTCATCATCTTTATTCCTCTATAGTTCCCACAGTTCTGCACATCACCCTTGTTCTTAAAAATGGGCAGCAGCACACTTTTCCTCCATTCCTCAGGCATTTTTCACACGCAAGAATTCTATTGAACAAGCTGGTCAAAAACTCCACAGCCACCTATCCTAGATGCTCAATGTATTCCTTTCGCCTCTCCTCGGTCCTCTCAGTGTCCCACTTCTTCTTAGCTAACCTTTTTCCTTGTATGATTTCCTGTACTGTGAGGTTCCACCACCAAGTCTCCTTCTCTCCTTTCCTGCCAGAAGATACACCAAGTACTCTCCTGCCTGCCTCTCTGATCACCTTGGCTGCAGTGGTCCAGTCGTCTGGAAGCTCCTCCTGTCCACCGAGAGCCTGTCTCAGCTCTTCCCGAATAGCTGCACAACACTCGTCCTGTCTCAGCTTCCACCACATGGTTCTCTGCTCTGCCTTTGTCTTCCTCATCTTCCTCCCCACCACCAGAGTCATCTTACACACCACCATCCTATGCTGTCGAGCCACACTCTCCCCTACCACTACATTACAGTAGGTAACATCCTTCAAATTACATCGTCTGCACAAGATGTAATCCACCTGCGTGCTTCTACCTCCGCTCTTGTAGGTCACCCTATGTTCGTGCCTCTTTTGGAAAAAAGTGTTCACTACAGCCATTTCCATCCTTGTTGCAAAGTCTACCACCATCTGCCCCTTCAAGTTCCTTCCCTGGATGCCGTACTTACCCATCACTTCTTCATCACCCCTATGTCCTTTACCAACATGTCCATTACAATCTGCACCAATTACGACTCTCTTTTTGTGTAAAGACTATGGAGCAAATTTTTCAGTTTTCCACACCATAATCGTGAGGCAGCTCGCTCCCTTGTCACCTTACAACAAGGCAAGCGCAGGGTGTCAGATTATGCGGTTGAGTTTCGCATTCTAGCAGCTGAGAGTTTTGGATCGCGAGCTGGACGGAGTTCGGCGGAGGGCTACGTCACCGCGTACTTGGAGGACGAGCCTCGGTGACCAGCCAAACAAAGGCAGATCCCCTGTTGCCAGTTTCAATCCACTGGCTAGCGTCATCGCAGATGAACCCATGCAACTGGGCAGGTTCCGTCTCTCACCTGAGGAACGTCAACGCCGGTTGAGGGAAGGGCGCTGCTTCTACTGCGGGCAGTTGGGTCATTCCAGTATTTGGTGATGCCTTTTAGACTAACTCACGCTCCAGCTGTGTTCCAGAACT
This sequence comes from Phyllopteryx taeniolatus, assembly GCF_024500385.1. Lineage (NCBI taxonomy): Eukaryota > Metazoa > Chordata > Actinopteri > Syngnathiformes > Syngnathidae > Phyllopteryx > Phyllopteryx taeniolatus. The sequence goes on along the minus strand of NC_084503.1, from coordinate 12,229,006 downwards.
TTGTCAATGATGTCCTGCGTGACATGTTGAATGTGTATGTTTTTGTATATTTGGACGATATTTTGATATTTTCCCCGGATGAGGAGACTCACATCATTCATGTCCGCTCTGTGTTGCAGCAGTTATTGCAGAATGAACTATATGTCAAGGCTGAAAAATGTGAGTTCCACAAGGCTTCCGTTTCTTTTCTGGGGTTCGTGCTGGCTCCAGGTGAAATCAAAATGGACCCTTGCAAAGTTGATGCCGTGACTAATTGGCCCACTCCCTCGTCACGCAAAGACATAGAAAGGTTCTTAGGGTTCGCTCATTTCTACAGAAAGTTCATTAGAAATTTCAGTTCAATAGCCTCGCCTTTGCATGATCTTACCTCGCCACAGAGACCTTTCGTATGGAACCCGCTTTGTCAGGCAGCTTTTCAGAAACTTAAATCGAGCTTTACCTCTGCTCCCATCCTCACTTTGCCAGATCTCAAACAGCAATTTGTGATAGAAGTTGATGAGTCTGATGCCGGTATTGGAGAAGTGCTCTCCCAGAAATGTCTCAAGGATGGTAAATTACATCCTTGTGCTTCTCTCTTCAAAAAACTGACCCCAGCCGAGAGAAATTATGACATTGGTGACCGTGAAATGCTGGCAGTCAAGGTGGCTTTGGTGGAGTGGAGGCACTGGCTAGAGGGGGCACATAATCTGTTTTTAGTATGGACAGATCACAAGAACCTGGAATATTTTAAATCTGCTAAGAGATTAAATGTGAGTCAGGCTAGATGGGCTCTGTTTTTCATTAGATTCAATTTCACGTTATCTTACCGACTAGGTTCGAAAAATGGTAAGCCAGATGCTTTATCGCGCATTTTCTGCGCAGAGAATTCTTTGTCCGACCCTAAAACCATTTTGCCCAAGTCATTTTTCGTTTCTGCTTTTGTTTGGGACATTGAGACTGCTGTAAAGGAGTCTCTGAAGAACACTCTTAGCCCTGAAAATTGCCCTGAAAACAGGCTTTATGTGGTTCCGACCATAAGGGGAAGAGTCATCCACTGGGCTCACACTAACCCGACTGTATGTCACCCAGGCATTGCCAAGACTCAATCCGTGGTCGAACAGCGCTTTTGGTGGCCCGATGTTAGAAGGGATGTTACCAATTATGTCAATGCTTGCCAGGTATGTGCTGCTAACAAGTCCTCTCGTAAACGTCCTTCTGGGGAGTTGCGACCCCTGCCAATACCCCAACGTCCTTGGTCAGATATCGCCGTAGACTTTGTGACGGGATTACCGGCCTCGAAAGGAAATACCACAATTCTCACAGTCGTGGACAGGTTCTCTAAAATGGCACACTTCATTGCACTCCCGAAACTCCCCTCAGCTAAAGACACTGCCGAGTTAATGATACACCAGGTATTCAAGTTCCATGGTCTCCCCAAGAATGTGGTATCCGATAGGGGTCCCCAATTCATTTTGCAATTTTGGAAGGAGTTTGGCAATCTCATAGGTGCTACCGTCAGTCTGTCATCTGGGTTTCACCCTGAAACCCACGGACAAACCGAGAGGCTGAACCAGGACCTGGAGACTGGGCTCCGATGTCTCGCTTCACAGGAGCCATGACCCTGGTTTCAGAAACTGGTTTGGGTCGAATTCTCTCACAATTTTCTGCTTTTCACATCAGCCTGCGCAAGCCCACCCGGGAGTCCACTCTGGTCCCGCCTTCCAGGCCCCCTCCTTCACTCCGGTTCGTGGATGGGGCCCTGTCTTCACTGTGAGGCGGCTGTTGTTGTCTCGTCGGAGGGGGTTTCAATATCTGGTGGACTGGGAGGGCTACGGGCCTGAGGAACGTTCATGGGTGCCGTCTGCGTTTATCGTGGATGACTCGCTCATTCGGGACTTCCACGTTGCGCATCCAGGGGCTGTTGGGGGGCGGGGGGGGGGGGGGGGGGTGTACTGTCATCGGTGTGTGTGTTCCGGGTTTTGTCTTACCCCCCGTTTCACACACACCTGCTCCTGTGAGCATCTTCACCACCTGTGCCTCGTTCACCCTAATTACCCCTTGTATTTAACCTCGTGTCTCATTCCCTCTCGTCGCCAGTTCGTTGTACCTTGTCGTCGCGTTCCAGCATTCCTTGTTTCCACGTCACAGACTCACAGTAAGATTTGACCCTGTTCTGACTATCTACCTCGCCTTTTTGCCTCACGTTTTTGCCTTTTTTGGATTGGCTGTCTGTGTACCGACCTCTGCCTATATATTAAACCTCTCTTTTTGAAACTGTCCCTTTGTTTTGGAGTTGTGCTTTTTTGGGTCCTATCCTCTGTTCCGTTCATGACACTTCCAAGACCTACCAGGAACTCTTTGACGGGGCGGGCTGCGCTGACGAACGCTGATTGGTTGACAGACCTCTTTAGGAGTTTACTTTTTTTATTCACATGGGCCGCCATTACTGGATACGTCAATAGAAATAAAAGGATTAAATCACTTTGAAAACCAAAAGGGGAATTTCAAGTACCAGGGGAGTAAAGGAAGTTCCTGAAAAGGTTCCTGCGGTGGAAAAGGCCCTAATGTCAGCTCTCTAGATTGACCAATCAATGGACTGAAATCCCTGGTACAAAACCGACTAAAAGAGTAACGGATAGTTGGTTGCTGTTGTTTTTAGTACCAGTGCAGCTGCAAAAGTTGAAACAAATATGATACTTAACAGACATTTCAGGGTCCTTTGCAACTTTTGATAATGGGAATGAATACAATTGTGCAGAAATAGCTGAAATTTTCTTCCTGGGCAAACAAAAAAAATTATGGCTGAAGGCATGAAAGTGATATTTTTTTTTTCCAAACAAAAGTTTTTGGCAGGGAAGCTCAACATTTCCATTCAAAGGGGACCGGAAGAATTTAGAGACATTGGCCTCTGTGCTACTTTCACATCCTGGCTCACAAGCACAGGGTAACTGCCAGAGATTCGTCCTTCATGAACCGTCTCTGAAATTGGAAGGCAAGGTGGAAAAATACACAAAACGCTGTCATAATAATTGTAATTGCACATGCAGTATTGCAGTCCATCACATTCCGTGAAATAAGTGGTCTAACGAGGGAGGATCTGGTATTCTGCTCACTCTCTGGCTAACCCGCCTCCTAGGTCAGTCGGGGATAGACTGCAAGTAGTCAGTGTCCTCACGGTAGGTCCAACCAATAAAGCACTACTACTCTATGCTTAGCAAAGAGGGACAATGTTTTTTGTGTTTGTTTTTTTTAACCAAACAAGTTAGCATTTAACATCAGTGTTGGTGTCCCTCGGAAGCAACTCAAATATGCATATTATATTGATTTTCTATGGTTATTAGATTGCTTGTAAGTAATTATGAAAAGAAAGAAACGTTCCACTTCAGAATAAAAAAGGCACGGACATCCATTCGTATCATGAGACAGTGTTTTTTTCACAATCCAAAACAGTTGCCAGCTTTCTTAACGTGACATGCTTTCGTCAAAATACCTAAAGGATCAAGAACTATAGCACTATTTACACACCCTATTTTTTTGTCTTACTGAATTTTCTCATTTTAAGGGTGATGCCCTGGCTCATGCTATTTTCCGCAGCAATTCATCATAAAGCAGCCAAATTACACTTTGTCAATTAGTATGTGAGGCACAGCAGACATATCGCCAAACAAACAAATACCCCCACCTCACCCACACCGTATCTAAAACTTCACAGAGCAATTATGCATGTATCGTTTGGCTTTGTCACAGCGCAGTCCGTAGGTTGCTTGAAAGTGACTCTGGAGTTTCCCTTAGCCCACCTGCCCTATCATGGGCGGAGAACCCAGTGCAGGGGTGCTTATGTAACAATAGACTGGAAAGTCAGAACAGTTCGTTATTTTCAGAAAGAGGGAGCTCGAAGAGCTTCTTGGGTCTTTAAGTTCACACTTGATGTGTGGGCAGACACTTCTTAGAAGACCCAACTATTTGTATGCAACGAACAATTTAAAAATCCATCCATCCATTTTCTGTACCGCAAGTCAATTTTCCATAATAAAAAACCTTAAAACCATCTTGTGTGAACTCGACAGAGCACATTCTATCAGTGGAATATCTAAGGTTGAATACAATCCATTCTGTCAAGCTGGTTGACCACAGATTTGTATTTCAAAATAAATGTTCTCAAAGGAAATAATCAATCCCAGTGTCAAAATTTCACTATGATCAAACCTTAAATTACTTAACGTCTTGCGTACATGTCAATGTTCTCGTTCACATTTTTCTTCTACAAACTGTACAACCTCTGGGCCCTATTTACTTGTATTTTAGAATTTCCACTCTAATTCTGCAGATGTTTTTAATGTCATGCTGCAGCTTCAAGGCAACTAACACACAATGTAACAAATTCTTCTGACTAGATCGATGCAAAAGCACACCATGTGTTTTTCCATGCTGTGAAAACAAATGTTCAGTGGCATGTAGCGCACACAAGGGCAATTATTCATGGAGGATGTAAATATTTGTTATATTTATAACAGAATATAAGAATATATGAGCTTGTTTCCCTTTCCCTCTGCCAGAGATAAAACTGTTTGCACAGACACCATAGCATCACTTCACACACTCCAATACTGTCGGTCAACAACATTTTTCCTGGCTTTGGGGCACAGAGTGAGCCAAAAGCGGACCAAAGACAGACTTGAGATGGAGCCAAAGGGTTGTGGGTGTAATGTGACTGTCTGCAAGCTCAGTCAAAGTCATTTAGAAGTGCCAACACACAGAAGAAGTTTGATTTGATGAGCTTTTTAGGCTGTTTCACACGGCAATCACAATCAAAACTTATCGTACAAGGAATCTTAAAAGGCCCATTTTTTTAGTTCTTCTTCTGAGAGATCTTCGCTAGTGACATAGATAAGCACCAGAAATTCGAATGACCTGATTTGAGGCCTCGCGGCAGAAAACAGTCTCGAACTCAGGAATGCATGGACGATTTTAAGTCATATTTCACATGTTTACCGAGGCACCATAGAGCCAATATTACATCCCAAATACTAGAAAAAGTTGGTTTGGTAAAATCTGGCACTTTTAACTTCCTGGTCTTGGCGAATATTTGCTATATTTAATAGGGATGCACGATATTGTGCTTGAGGATCATCATCGCTAGAGGGACCTGTTTGGACATGCTCAAGAGATTTAAAGAATTTACACCTGTTGCAATTCCTACTTCGCTCTTCAGAATGAAACTTCAGGCACGTGGCAACTGCGTGAGTGTGCGAGGTGCGTTCATGGACATTGCGTGAATAGGAGTGAATGCGTTCTTTTGTAATACAGTACATAATTGTAAACATGGATTACTAGGAAAAGTATTATTTGTATCAGAATGCTTTAGTTAAAATACTGTACAATCACACTGTGATAATATGGAATTTATTTGGCTTTGTAATATAAGAAGAGAAATTATTGTGTTAATATAGTCAGCCAGCGCTGCGAGGAATGCAGTTATTAATGTCCTTTCAACATCGTTTCTGTCATACGGTGTTGCATGTTTTTGTTTGCACATGAAGGACAAAAGTCTTGTTTTTGTTTTAATTTCTCATTTTAAAAGACACTATTCAAGCAACAGGTTTTTCCTCATGTTTTTCAGATTGTAGGGTGAAAGCTGCAGCTCGCTACTAGTGTGGACTGACTGGGTGGCAGCAAAGGGAAAATGAAATGCCAGTATTTTGAGGGTAACAGCCCATTGGCGACATATTGAAAAGAAAACCTATGAATTAGTTAATTTTTGGACTGGTGAACTGAATTAAAAATTTTGAATAATGAACTACGAATTGAACTCTTGAATGAATGAATTTTGAACTAATTTGCGTGGTAAATTAACTTTCCCAACACTGACCCTGTATTATTTCATATATCGCAGGTTAAAAAATAAAAGAATAAAAAAACAAGCAAACAAAAAAATAATAATAATAATCACAAATGTCTTTTTTCCCCCCACAATATCTTGCAGCCCTAATATTTAATATAGTTATTCTGGCTAGCATCCCATAATCAGGAAATGCAGCTACAATTTATGGAACTATAGACAGAGATGTCATGTGTGCATTCATTATGAATTTGAATGAATGGGAGGCATACATACAGTGTAAAGTCTCCACGCCCTGTTCAAATGCCAGCTTTTTGTGATATAAAAAAAAATAAGAGTATAAGAAATCGTTTAGAAATGTTTTCACCACTGTGGCCTATATTCTGCACAATTCAATTGAAACAATCATAAAAATGGCGGCACGGTGAAGACTGGTTAGCATATCTGCCTCACAGTTCTGAGGACCCAGGTTCGAATCCCGGCCCCGCCTGTGTGGAGTTTGCATGTTCTCCCCGTGCTTGCGTGGATTTTCTCCGTGTACTCCGGTTTCCTCCCACATCGCAAAAACATGCATGTTAAGTTAATTGAAAACTCTAAATTGCCCGTGGGTGTGAACGGTTGTTTCTTTATATATGCTCTGCAATTGGCTGGCGACCAGTTCAGGGTGTACCCCGCCTCTATCCGAGATAGGCGCCAGCACGTCCGCGACCCTAGTGAGGATAAGCGGTACAGAAAATGGATGGATGGGCAATCATAACAATATCTCCGAAAACGTGAGGAAATGTATTATGGAATAAACCAAGGTTGAACTTTTCGGCCATAATTCCCAAATGTACATTTGGCATAACCACAACACTGCTCATCACCAAAAGAACTCCACAGCTAACAGTGAAGCATGGTGGTAGCAGTATCATGCTTTGGGGGTGTTTTTGCTCAGCTGGAAGAGGCGCCTAAGTCAAGATGAAGGGAATTATAAATAGTTCCCCAGTTACCAGTCAGTGTTGGCAAAAAAAAAACCTCCAGGGTTCTGGTAGAAAGCAAAAAGTCAGGAAAATCCTACTAGAACATCTGAACTTTATTTGTGGTTAATCAAAGGCACTTTAAATGGTGGCAGGTGCGTTTTGACTCGATATACAATGGGTTTGGACATGATGAAGTCTGCCATATTTCAGTTACAAGAGTGTGCACACTTGTGCAACCACATTATTTCAAAATTATTTTTGAGTGAAATGAGTTGTACAGCTGATAAGTCACATTAATGGTAAAACAAGTTTTTAACTGATTTATCGTGGTCTTAGTTTTCCATACCATAAAAACCTGGCATTTGAACAGAGGACATTTTCTAGCCAATGTACACCAAATAAATGTTCTTCAAAATACATTAAGGCAAGATCCAAATCTGGAATCCGGTTCCTCCCTATGAACCCTACTTATTAAAATATAATAAGTATTGTCATAACATTATTATAACAAACACATACAAGATTGACTGATTGATTAACACTGAAAGGAGCTTTCATTAGTTTACAATTGTTGAACTAACAATAACTTACGCCATTGTGTCCTGACCCAGAAGTTTGTGAAACCCTGCGCTCACTGAGAACATTTTTGGGATCCACCTCCTGATAAATCTAGCAACACTGGGGTGCAGAAGGCGACTTAGTTCTAGTTTTGGTGTGGAAGAACCTGAATACAAAGAGTTTTAATTATGGAACTTTTGTTTTACTGAAATTCACACAGATTTACTGCAACAGGCATTTTTGTAATTTAGGGTACGTTTACGTGGGAAAGCTTGAGTAAACGTTCTACCATTTTGTGTTTTTGAAAAGTTATTTTTCAAACAATTCCCATTCACAAATTTCACAGAGCTGCAAAAATGCCTAAAGATGCAGTAATTTGTATACCCTGGCTGTACTCACACACACAACAACTGCTTGCCCTCCATCCCCAGAGCTGCCAACCTATTAAAAACTCACTTCCAGAAAAATGTGTCCAAAATTGTATGAATTTCCAGCCATCCATTCATCCATCAATTTTCCGTACCGCTTAACCTCACTAGGGTTGCGGGTGTGCTGGAGCCCATCCCAGCTGACACTGGGCGAGAGGCGGGGTACAACCTGGACAGCCAATCGCAGGGCACATATAAACAAACAACCATTCACACTCACATTCACAATTTAGATTCTTCAATTAACCTACCATGCATGTTTTTGGGACATGGGAGGAAATCAGAGTAACCGGAGGAAACCCACGCAGGCACAGGGAGAACATGCAAACTTCACACAGGTGAGGCCGGATTTGAACCCGGATCCTCAGAAGTGTGAAGCAGATGTGCTAACCAGTCGACCTTACATTATCATGTATGACATTATCTTGCGACAGTCATAACATAATCGTTAATAAAGTATGTCTCCAATATTTGTCATTTTAATGTTTTTATTACATAACCTTGTAATGGCAGACGCAGTTGCAGCCTGAATCAACGTACCAGTATATGAGATTTCGACGTTCCATCATCAAACTATCTGTGTCTATGGATTAATTTGCATTTTGACAATTCTGTTTTCAACTGTGGTACCTAAAAAAAAATAAAAAAAATAAAATAAAAAAAATAATAATAATAAAATAAAAAAAAAAAAGCAAGTCTATTAAAGCAGATAAATCAGATCTCAAATGTCAAAATTCAAACTTAGCACTCTATTTTGCAAATAAAATAACATTGCTGATAGACTGAAGTGGATAGTTTATGTATGGACAATAGTTTTGGTTTCTATTTTGTGCAATGTACTTCTTGTAAGTCTTCTCTTGCATGCTACTTATAGTATATAGCATCTATATTTCCTATAACCACAATTGCTGCTGAAACGATGCAAATTTTCCCATTGTGGGACTAATAAAAATATACTTTTAACCTTCCCACCTTCTGAAGTTAAGTGTGCAGTGACGTACAAATTAATTTCTGGTTCATGCACTGCGTCCTGTGTGGACGTGTATTATTTTAAATTTATCTCTCTAAGCACGTATTAATTGACTGCATGACACAATAGCTTAGCAATTAGCATGGCTTTGACACCGTCTTCGCCTATCCACTCCTCGTCCTCCCTTCGTGACACCTTTGTAAGAAGAAGGTGTAGGTTATTCGCTACCATGGAGGCAATGATTAGTGACTTACGATGCGCTGACACCGGACGCAAAGAGAACTTTTGCCTCCGTGGCTAGGCAACCGAGGGGTGTAATAAAATTAGTTTGCACCAAGCAGCTGTCCAATATGGACTCTATGGTAATGTGAGACGCTGGATTTTAATTTTTTTTCCCCCAATATCCGGAACAATCAGTGTTACGGCCGTAACGAGTCAACGTTCAGTGATTTCTGTAACAAAATACGGACGTTCCGTAACATTTGGCAACTCTGGATTATCCCTTATCCAAAAGTGCATTTTTTCATACTCCACTTGAGGTAGAAAGAATTTGAAAAACAAATTTCAATTATGGGAGTAATTTGTCTCCGCTGGACACTGTACATTGTTATAAAGCCCATTATCTTGATACAGACGCAAACATGGACGCACACACAACAGCCCTGTGTTACGTCATTCATTTAAGAAAATGAATGAATGAAGGTGATGTACTCGCAGATTCATACGTCCTTGTTGCCGTGTGAATGAGTAGACAAAATGACGAAACTGATTAGACATACATTGTATCGACATTCCATATTTTGTAGGGTAGTGCAGTTAGTAGGACCTTGTCAAGCATAGTGTTACATGAATAATAAAGCGTGGAGCAGACATGCATCATTTATTATGAGGATGACTTCATTTGTGGCTTTGAGGAGACAACACAATTGATCTGTTATTGGCCAGAGGAAGCCTGTTAATGCTATTTTGAGTAAAAGTTAGTAAAAACACACTTTCCAAGAGGGGTAGAGAGGAGATTGCTAAGCAGACTGTTTCTGGTCAAGCTGCCATGATTCAGCAGTGAATTAAATGGATGAAGGGGTTCATACTAGATGATCAGATAGATGGTGGATGACGTGCCTAATTTAACACACAGGGGGATTTTCCATCCTGTCTAGTCTTCGATTCCCAAGTGATACAAATTCATTTCAGTGCTATGAATTGTTCAGATGTCATGTGACTGCAGGGTCCGAAATGGAACAGAGAGCTGTTTTGTCTACATTTCTAACAGACGTAAGTCAGATGAGGCACCAGAGAAAAAGTGCATTCTTCTGATTGACTCGCCATTATTTGCCTTACAGATGCCCTGGTGTGACTCACTAGCCATTTCAAGTCACTGACAAATGTACCCTTAGAGACTCTCCTCTGGAAAGTCAGCAGGCCCACCTATCCACCACAAGACCTGGACCTGGCCCTTGCCCTGGGGGTATCAGCATGATAGTCACATGGCCCAATATGGATCGGGCTTATATCATAGTAATGTAACTTTGTGCAAATAGCTTTGTCCCTTGGGAGAGAAATTCACTGTACCTAAGCTTCTGTGTCATCTAAGAAGCAGGTAAGAGTGATTCATTTTAATTTTAATTGAATGTAATACAGCAGCATAGCAGTGAGTGTGAATAGCTAAATCAAATCCCCAAACGTTTTCGAACAAAAATATTGAAATGTGTCCTGAAAAAGCAGTTCAACCGCTAAGTGACAGGAAAATGTCGTTCATCCTTTTTGAAAAGAAACCCGTTTTTAGTGAGAGTTGTTATTCAGATGAAACAATCAGGCTTTTCACCAACAACACAATAGAAAAGCTGTCATAGATGTTTTCTAAGAATGTCATTACCACACACCCGCAGGAGCAAATGTGATGGTCCAGTGAAATAAGTCATATAGATGTCAACATCACCCGGCTGTGCCAGAGAGATCATCTCGTTTGTTAGACGTAAGTGATAAGTATAACACATCTGTGTCAAGCATTTGTCACTCACATTAATAGACAGTGCACCCAGGAACAAGCACTTATTTAGGAGGATGCAATGGATTACATCATGGGGCTACGCTAAGGGACAACCTTCAGCATCTGTGCTGTGATTGGTGGATCAACTGTAAGAGCTCAGTTACTTCATTATAATTTAAATATAAAAGACAAAATGGAAGGGGGGAAACAGCCATTTAATGCCAGTGTAATTTTATTATTTGCAGTATTAATTAGTGATTGACAAGAATTCTCCTGGTGTGCATTTACTTTAATAAGTTGTCATATCCTGTCATTCAATTAGCTGTGAGTCTTAACGTGAGGAGTGGCTGCCATCAATTTTGTAAAAAACACGGAATGCATTTCAAACGCCTCTAAAATTCTCCATAAAACATTCACAAAAATATAATTGATGCCTAAAGTGCATGACCTATTATACTGCCCACACTGCATTGCACTATTTAAATTGAGGTTTTGCACAACTGACGCCGCTTGAAACTTCACGGTAATTTTGAAACTTGGAGAACCTTGGGAATTTCGTCCTGTATGAGCTTACTGGTGGATATTTTTAACTGAAACTTGACATCCAAATGGAGAAGGGGTAAAGAATAAAGTTATACTGTTATACTGTTTCACTCTAATTTGAAGGTGTTTGTTGACCAGACTTTCTATAGGCGATATCAAAACGTTGCCCAGAAAGACTGTTTTCCAGCACAAAAAACTCAATTTCTCCAGAACTCATCCTCCCATTTTCAAAATTCTTGGTGTGTTGTACTTAGGTTGAAGTGGCCATTCCAACCCCATTTTGACAGTCTGTCATTCTTGGGAAATCTTGTCATGTTGCTACTGTAAGCTAACACTTGTAAAATCAAATTAAGGTAACCCCTGCACAATCTAATACAATAACAGCTCGGGGAGGTAGGCATACACTGACTACGTAATGGTGCGGCTTGATTGACTTTACGCATGATCTCATTTACACGGTGTCATTCTCACATCGCCAAACAGCTTCTACTTTGTTCTTTAGTTCCTCACCTTATTACGCCTGCCCCCTCTTTTCATGTGACGATATCAAAGGAAGAAATAGCCTCAACTGAACTTTGACCTTGTGTTACATAAAAGTGTTCGGTTCCTCAAGTGTGAGAGCAGGCTGGAGAGAGCAAAGGAGGATTCGCTAAAGCTAATTTCCCCAAACCTAAAGAAGTTCAAAGCATGACGGAACAAACAGGAGCAGGGGATCAGACGAGATCAAGCAGGGAAGCATCTAGTTTCAGGATCTACTTTACTGGGATATTCGGGGCTAAACAATGGTGCAGTGTTCTACAGTTGTAATGAGAGGAGGTAAACTTGGCTCGACAAGAAAATACATTTGGCCCCGAGAGATTTTTCCTGTTCATTTGTGACAGCAACTGCGGGGAATATACTGTACATACTTGTTGTATATGGAAAATGTCAGAAAACAAAAACAAAAATCTATAATGCATGACAATTTTAAAGTAAAAGACACATCAAGTCCCATGTAGGGTTGAAACTGTTTACTGATTTCAAACGGTTAGTAGTACCGTTTCAAATCTGAATTATCGTTAATACCGTATTGGTGGGTGCGGCCCCTTTATGCCAGCCCAGGGCTACTCACACTGTGTTGCCAACTCTATCGAATCTTTTTCAAGACAGCTACTAGTGACTCATCCTGCTACTTTTGCTGGTGTTACTAGAGACTTTTGAAGACTCAGACTCTCTCCCAGATGCAGATGACTCTGCCAGCCCCTCTCCTATTGGAGGTACTTTCTGACTTCACAGCAACAACGCTCTCAAATAAAAAAAAAAATTCTAGTCAAGGGCACATTGCGTCAAATGCCCTGTGCACTTAGCGTGCCGCGACACAGCCGTGGTCCCGCCCCCTCAGCACATATACAATGAATGGGAAAGTTGGCGGTGTGAAAAGGCCTCGAGTGTTGAATTTTGTTTATGGTCACCTATTTAGTGATCAAAATGTCTGAACTGAAAAACATTGTTTATTCTGTCAAAGATTAGTATTTAATAATTGATCAGATTCATGTTTTAATAGAGCGCCACACTATTAAATATATCACTCAGTCATTTTCCGTACAATGTGTGTATTCTTGACTGCATAAAAAATAACTTTGGATGTTGCTGTTTGTAATTACCAATGTCAAAAAGTACAAAGGGTTGCTGATTTTATTTTATTTTTGTATTCAAAAATCAAACCTGTTACAATGATTTTTTTTGTTTGTTTGCATTACTTTTAGTAATATACTGTAGTGATAATTGTGATGATTTGGGGTTTGATAATCGTTTCCTCTCTTGTCCTATGTAAAGGGGGACTTGAGTGTCTTCCAGGGGAACACCACAACCCACTTAACCCTGGCATGTCTCCTCCCAATGGCAAAATATTTTTCCAAACACTGTTTGGACTAGACTTGTATGGACTAAATGACAGTTGCTACTTCCACCAAAAGGTTTCTTTTGTTAAAACAAAACAAAAAACAACAACAAAAAGAACATACTGTATGCCATACTTATACGGTAGCATGGTACCTGGGGAGCATTGAGAGGTGATCCATAATCAGCCGGATGCTTCTGCTTGTAACTGTTCTTGTATCCATCCTCATTAGCCTGGTATTTGGTGGTTTGGGGTTTTAAGTAACTTGTAGGAGAGTAGTAGTTGTTTGACAGTCAGGAAATGCCACTATTCCTTCCACTCAGCTCACAGGCTTGGCTCAGTGTGGGTCACTCCACCAACACAGAGGAACAAAAGCTCATTGTTGACTCAAATATCACACTGGCCACTGCTCCCACTTCAATGAAACACACAACAAATCTCCATGGAATTTGATTTCAACATGATACTTGTAAAAACTGCCTATCTCCCCACCCCCTTCAAAATGGGCTCAGATTCTGCTTCACCACCAAAAATTGTAACCCAAGGCAAGGTTACACTTAGCAAAATACACTACCCACACAGTCTGTGAATTTACAGTATGAAAACCACCTGTCAGCTTTTAAATGGCAGAACTGTAACACGCCCCTTCCAGTTTTCCGTTTGTGCCTCCAATACATAAAAAGTCATGAGCTCACAGCGCTACCAAAATTAGTATAATTAATATTAATATTTTAAGTTGATCTAAAAAAAAAAATAAAAAAAAAAACTACACTGAAGATGATTTTTTTTCACCAAGCCTCCTCCAACTGCGTGTCATGTGATGACTTTTTCTGGTGACTGTCATCTGACTGGAGTGGGCAAAACTGTGGCTGCTGCGAATTAATGCTAGTTCTGTTCAACTGTATGAGGAGAGCGGACCGGAGGAGAGAAAGATACATGGCTAGTACGATTAATAACCCTGAAATTGCCACCCTCCAAGCTCATTTATGTCAGCAGTATGGTAGCATTTCGGCTACCAGATTGGGAAGAGAGACTGAAATGTAGTCAACAAGACCAGCACAATTTACTGTAAGCGCTTCAAAAACTTGCTCAAGTCACATCAAACATGTTAATGCACCGTGAAAGACACAAACGCAAAATGAATTGCAGTCTGACAAATTTCTTTATATTCATGAATGATATACATTATAAATTAGGGTTGGGAACGATCAACCGATGTGACCGGATATCTGTCTGTAAAGTAGAGCGATACGACTATAGGTAGCAGACTCTGTTATCGATACACAATCCGGCAGGAATCCTTAGATACATTGGTTGTAGGGGTGTGGACTAGATATCACGAGGCTATCACGAGACGTTACGTAACTTATATCAAGTCTGCCGTCAACGCCGGGGGTTGGCGGCGAAATGTGCGCCGCAGATTGTAAACATGCAGACAATATGGCCAAAGGTAGGTACATCTCAGCAATTTCCTTGGGCTGTAACTCAGCAAACTAATGCTGGTTCTTGAGTCCTCGCGGTCCACTTGTACGTTCATGTTGGTACTGTGCAACCCTAAAAAGTAACTTCCGAGAGGACACACAGCCAGGTATATCCCGAAGCTGACAACTATCACCAGCTGAACTAAGCTAGTCATCACAACTTAAAAGTTCAAAAAGTCAGTCAGCAATCAGCAAAAAAAATAATCAGAATAATAATTTAAAAAGCAGTGCGTGTGTGCAGTAGCGGTCTGAGCTTGAATGGCACGGTGTGCAAGACCACTCTTTAAATATTATTTGTGCAGAGTTTGTAGAGAGAAAATCTAAATTAATTGTCGTATTGTTGTGGTCTGTTTAAATAATTAATTTGATTTTTTTTTTTTAAATAAACACACAATCTCTCTCTTATATATACAGGAAGTCCTCAAGTTACGACGCACTCGACCTACGACATTTCGACTTTGCCTTATTCGCCCCCCTTTTTTCACACTCTCAGCAGTAATGGTAAGTACAGCATCTTATTTTTTTATTTTAATGTATTTTAGTTTCTTTATACGAAGTGTTAACCTTTCCTGCTGCGGTCACCTGACCGTGGTCGAGAGACGCAGGGGTTAACTGCCTTCTCTCGTTGCACAGCTGAGCTGGGTGGCGGCAACAATAAAGGCATGAAGCACCGATTTGCTGCTTTAAAGGCTTTATTAGTTCCTCTGCACATTCAACGTCAACGGGTCCTCCGCTAATCGCTACTCTTCCCCGGTCGCCGTCACGACACTTGCCACTGTACACACTCGCACCGGCGCGCACTCCTTCGCAGTCCCGCCGGACGACGCCTGAGGAGTCCCGTCTCACTCGCACATCGACACACCCACACACACACTGAGCTTGCTGTCACAATCACGTGGGACAATACCCGTAACAGAAGTATTTCGCCGTAAATTTCGACATTAACGGTGAAATTCGACTTGCGCGGAAATTTGTGTTACGTCGCCAGCGTAGGACCAGACTTCCTGTATATATATATTTTTAAAGAGTGCCATAAAGCAACAATGGTCAGGATTAAGTGGTCTTTTACTGTACATGTTTGAAAATAAAGTTAAACAAATGTCATTTTATAGAATTGGGTTAAGCCAAGGTTCTTTATGATTAGTACATCTGCACGTTAACTATCACATTTTTTCTGCACCGAATCGAGAACCGTTCCGCCCGTAAAGATATCGTTTTTGAATCGAATCGCTACCTGTGTATCTCGATATGTATCAAAGCGGCCTCATGCCAGAGATTCCCAACCCTACTATCTATCTATCTATAGCCTACTTTTGGCCCACCCCGTATGTAAAATAATTGTGTATTTTCTGTGTGTGTTGTCAGGGACTACTTGTTGCAGACAAACTTTTTGTTCCCAGGAAAAGATTTTGCAAATATATATCGAGCCAGGGCAAAAGTTAACATAGAGCCCAGAGTATAAAAAACACCTTCCTCACTCACTCACAATGATTTGTGTGGTGAGTGAGAGTAGTGTAAAGGAAGAATTACACTGTAATTAGTATTCTTTGTAGATTTCAAATGAGTGTCTCGGTGCTTAAACCTATCCACCTTGTTATCGAATATTATATGTTGTGTGGTATTTTAACTGATATTCTTGAAGTTCTGTGACATATTTTAAAGATAGTCATTTTCTATATTAAAAAAAAAAAAAGCAAAATCTAACCAGGGTCACAGTTCTTTGATTCTTTTTCAAGGATTAAAGACTAGCTCCCTCAGCCAACTCTTTCCACTGCTGCAGCCAAGTAACTCGACAATGTGGCTGTCTGTGTCCTCTCACAGACACTGTATTTATGCTTTGGCATACCAGAGTTTGCAGGTGCATGCACACATGCAAGTCTCCTTGCATGTACACACACACACACACACACACACACACACATACTAAAATCTGAAATGAATCTCAAAGTGGACCATCTGCCAGACTACACCTCTAGGAGTACGTCACACAAAAACGGGATGGACAAAGACAGCTTGGTTCTCCGGCGAGGCCATTGCCCCCAATCAATCCACAGTAAATTCAATTTTGAGACAATGAGGATGGGGGGTGGAACCTACTGACAAAAAACGCGTTTACTTTCGAGACTTTATATATGGTAAGACAAATAACTATGATTTTGTTTTGCAATATATTATTATAAGAGATCTCATTCTTATTTAATTGATATCTTAATATTATCTAGGGCTGCAGCTATCGAATATTTTAGTATTGGAGTATCCTACTAAAAATGTTATTGAATAATCGAGTATTCGGATAAATTATTGCTCAGTTAAAGACCAATTAGCAATACACAAAAAATACAAGCCATTTCACTTAAAAATGAACGACCAGTTGTTTTTCTTTAAATAATCAACTTTATTTTTTTAAATTCACATGGAGCAGTATAATATTTTCTTGTCTAGAAATATTTTGAATGAGGCAAGAAAAATTTTTTAGTTAACTTTTGGTAAGCATTTTTTTTCTTAGCATTCTTAAAATTTATTTTAAGTATTAAACAAAAACAGGTATTTGTTTAAAAAGGCATACGGAGCCTGTGGTGCAATTTGAAGACACGTCGATAGGAACACAAATATTCCTTTAATTCTTTTTCACAAACTTTGCCATGCAATCTTCCCCCCCCCCCTACAGTACTTGACTCAAAATGTAGCTGCTGGCTTAGTTAAACTTTGTGACGAGTCTCAGCTTGAGAATTAACTAATTCCTGCTATTAACAGGCAGCTACTGTATATCCCAGTAGTATTGTAATGCCCTGGGAAGTGGTCAAGGAGTCACCAATGCACTTTCTGTCGCTTTACTGAACTCGCAGCAAGACAAGAACATCACAAACCTACGAGCTGCTGAGGCATACACACACTCTTGCAGTGAAGAAGATACATTAGCGGATCCCCAAGGCAGAGAAAATTCCGAACATCTTTTGTATTTGAAGTACTCGAAACATTCGTTGCAGCCCTAATATTTTCACTCACATCGGCGAATGACCAATGACCAGCCAGCGTCAGGCAGCGCCGTGGAGACGGGGGAGTGACTTAAGTGAACTGAGTGATTCGTTCAATGACCTGGTGTACTGAAGAACTGAAGAGTGAATTGTTCAGGGGAGGGACTTAAGTGAATAGAGTGATTCGTTCAGTGAACTGGTGTATTGGTGTACTGAGGAACTGAAAAGTCATTCGTTCAGTGATCTGGCGTTCTGACGAAATGAAGAGTGATTCGTTTGTTGAATTTATTGTTCACGATCCGTTAGACAAGTGATTCGTTCATTGAACTTCTTCGTTTGCAAGTCCTGACGTCCTCGCGGGGATACCTTTCACTAGCAGCCGTTTCTTCAAGCTAACGGCTAATGTTGAGTCAGTCAAGCACATGAAAACAAGCACACATTTTAAATAAATGTAAATGAATAATACATGTATATACGTAAACAAACAATCTGTGTCTCTAATGGGATTATTAAAGCTTTTAATAAAGCTTTAATAATGCTAATAATAATAAATTAAACTTATATAGCGCTTCTCAAGACACTTTGCACTAATCAGATGACAATAACAGTAAGGTGAGTGAGCAGGAAGCCCGGATGGCGGGGACTGGTGTCAGCGATGCTGTCCACCGCGGTGGAATGCAGAAAAATCACGCCGGCTGGCGAGAACCAAACTGGACGTAAGGGGATGCGGAAGGATGTTTGGTAGCTGAGCTCGCTGCACGCATGTTCACGAGTCACTACTGAAGCCGGGTGTTCGAGAGAGATAGGTGGGTGATAATTTAGTTTTTTTTTTGTTTCTTTGTTGTTTTTTAAATCTCCCCGCCTTTCCTAAGTTTACGTGACAACAACAACGCATGTTCTTCAGTGAACGTGTTGAGTGAACGTGAACCTCAGGAATGGATCATTAACTGAATGAGGAAGCATTTGAATTATTTTGTGATAAAGAACTGAATGATTTGGTGAACTAATCTTTTGAACGAATCTTTTTAAAGAACTGATTCAAATGATTCAGTACACTCAAAAGAACTGCCGTGCCCATCACGAGAACTCCCGGACTTTTTTTTTTTTTCCCCTCCTCCAAACTTCCGTGCTGCTCTTCGCCCCTCCGCCGCCTGGGAGCTCCGTGACCGGATGTGCTTGAGCCATTTTTATAGAGCGACAGACACTATGACATCATCAATAAGCGTTATTGCGATTGGTCGGTTCAGTCCAAGTCTGTACCTTTGTCCAAATTTATACCTTCTACCGACTAAGCGTATGTTCGGAAATTCAATCTGACACTCTCACTGCGCTCTGAGAGTGCAGTGTTCAGAGAGGCAGAGCGCGCTCCAGTTTCTATGAATTTACGAATGAACGTGATATGCCAGTGCATCTGCCATGTCACTTCTGCCTGGAAAAGATCTCGTCCTGCGTGAAGCTCCCCCCGCTCTGTCTCCTCAGTCAGAGCAGCGGGAGTGCACTCCGGCACTCCCAGAGTGTGGTGCTCTGAATAACCGAACGGCACACTCCAACAACGTTTCGGAGTGTAGAGAGCACACTTGGAGTGAATTTTTTAATGTACCCGTACCGCCCACCCTTGCATCAGAGTGTGCTTTGAATTTCAACTTTAGGGACACCAATGAGTATAAAGGAGGATAATCCACTGAAAAGAACGAATGAAATCTCTTTAGTATATCAGTTACACCACAAGATTTCATTGCATTTGATAAAAGTTAGCCTTTGAATTTGGTATTTAGGAGACTCAACTCAGTGAGGTGGGTGCACCTTTGCTTTGACCCATTCAGGAATGAGGGATGGCTTTAAACAAAAAATGTCCCCTATTTTGTCTCTCTGTCCTGTGCTTTTTTTTGGTTAGCTTTTCTCTGTCACTTCGTAAAGACATATGCCTCAGGTAGCTGTACATTAATGTTAAGACGTTATTCATTATCAAGAGCAACAGAGCTGTAAAAGTGCAGTAATGCATTTTGTAGGAGTGGGGATGGGGCTTCCATTGAGTTTTTTACAACCACTAGCTTTTAAGACGTTACTGCATTTACTTGGTAAACACTGACCTCACACTTTAATCAATGAGGAACTTGGAAGCCTTTAACCACACAATGTCACTGTCATGACTCATGTGCCCTGTCAAGTTGAACGACTCGTGCAGCAGTGCCGTCAACATTCAGAAAAACGGCCTCTTCTGTGTTGTGGTTTACTTGTAAAGAGTCGACGAGACAAGTCATTAATTTGTGACAGAAGAACTGTATGTATGTTGTACGGCAGCCTTCCATTTCACAGTGGCACTGGTCAAGTGCGGCGGTCAAAGTAATCCAACATACACTCCAGATTAAGCATCCTTGCCACTTAACAAATGCTAGAAACGCACGCACATAAACACACACACACAATGTTGAAACAGCATACAAGCCTTGAGAGTACATTACTAATGTACTAGACTTCAGACTTTACACCGATCTGATCGGCCTGATCGGTATCGGCCGATATTTACCATTTTTTGCTGATCAGCTTTAATGTCATAATTCGCCGATCTGATCAATGACGTCATTGATCGGCCCCGCAAAAGACATTTACTCCGCATCTGCATCGTGCACAGTATATTTGAATCCAAAAGCTAGTTTATTTTTAGCCTTGTTGCGTGTCTTTTGACAAAGTACTGTAAATATCTGATAAATAAATAAATAAATAAAAGATGTCGGCGGTGTGGGACAGACAACACGTCATGCCGGATCAGACTACAAGACAAATTTGCTCTATGTCAGACCACTGCAATAAAATCTTCCGATACCACCGCATTCCGTTTTTTACGATCATTGGGCTTTATCTTGTCAACTCAAATGCGACCGGATACACTTTTTACCGTGGCGACGACAACAAGAGTGGATCATGCCAACTATATTATAAGAAAAATATGGGGAAAAACGTGTGTTGGTGGTCACCGGAGCTCAGGAGAGGACATTCGTTTAAGGCTTGCTTGAGGTATGTTCCCGTACTTTTAATACGATACCGCTCACAAGCAGGCAAGTGCTAGCACTTACGGTTGTGCGTAAACATGCTGCCGCTCTGTCGACTCATGCTCTAAAGTTTCGGTTTGGGTGAATTAATTTAATTACAATAAAGTAATTTAATTACAGTAAGTTAGCACCCATTATTTCTGTCATGTTGTAATGGTTTGACCTGACTGATTAGAATACACGACCTGACTAGAGCAGGGATTTCCAACCTTTATGGAGCCAAGGAACATATTTTACAATTGTAAAATCTCACGGCACACCAACAAACAAAAATGTCACAAAAAGTGGATACATTAATTACTATATGTATTTCCTGACAATAGAAGACCATTCATTTGTTCTGTCTGTCACTATGCCTCACTGTCATAAATAGATGAACAAAGATACATTATTTATTGTTAATGTACTTTTTTTGAGCAATTAAGTACACAAGTAAATACAGTAAATGAACAGGTCTTTAAATAGACACATTGCTCCATCTTGTGATCGGCTTGGTGATCGGTTATCGTTTTTTTTAAACTCGCTGATCGGTGATCGGCCCCAAAAATCCTGATCGTGTAAAGCCTACTAATCACTTCATTCTGCTCAGTGTAACGTATTCATTTATAATTTAAATGAATAGTAAGATGCAAAGTTAGTACAAGCAAACAGTGTATCGGTGCTTGAAGGATAGCTAGGGTATTCTTGGATCAGCACAGGATTGAAGGGAGGTGCTATGTTTGTGTCTCTAGGTTTATCTAATTGGATTGACCTTCTTTCTTTGACCATGGGGCTTAGCTTGAGCATAGTGGATGGGTTATGTCACACCCCTCACCTGGCTGTAATGGCTCTCCCTAGCACAAACGCACAGCTAATGCTTGACATGTGGCCTACATATAGGCGTGTTGGTGATAAGACCACCTGTTCCGAGTGCGACTTTGCAGGACTGTGGTTAAGTGTGTGTGTGTGTGTGTGTTTGTGTGTGTGTGTGTGTGTGTGTGTGTATGTGTGTGGAAAGAGCTTTATCAATACGTCCTAAGCGCTGGCTAATGACACAGCTCTGTGGAACTCAGAAGTTAACGTTGCCTAAATCACGGTTTCAGTCCAAACCAAGATATTTGAGAACTTTTTGATGTCAAAGCTATCAACTAATTATTTATGTTTGGGTTTTTTTTTTGGGGGGGGGTTAGGGTAAAGGTTTTGCACCAGTGATGAATTGGAATACCAAGAAATAAATGTTTACATATGGAGTACAAGAAAGAAATGACAAATGACTTTAACCATTATCTCCAGATCTGGTTACTTGTTGTATTAATTTAAGTGATTTGATTATTATTATTATATTGAAAGAAATATTCTTGAAATACATTATTACATAATAATGCGATTTATATGGCATAGTTAAAATTAATTGAAGTAAAAAGGATAATTGAGGCAAATACTTGAAATAGCCTACTTGTATTTACAGCGGGCCGTTTTCTTTAGATACGAGAACTACCGGAATAAAAGGATATCGGTTAATTTCTTTGATTTGATTTGCATTACTGCTGGGCTCTAAAAAATTATTTTGTCATATCCACATGTATTAAGGTATTTTTAAAAAAAAAGCTATTTTCTTTCAAGATGGTGTAAAAAATCTCGTGCCATTCTGTGTCCACAAATTTGCAAGCACCTACCAAAATAACACACCGAATTTCATACAAATTGAATCTTAACCTTTTGAGTTTTG
Source organism: Phyllopteryx taeniolatus (assembly GCF_024500385.1). NCBI lineage: Eukaryota > Metazoa > Chordata > Actinopteri > Syngnathiformes > Syngnathidae > Phyllopteryx > Phyllopteryx taeniolatus. The sequence continues at coordinate 12,206,647 of NC_084503.1, read as the reverse complement.
CTAGTATCAAACATTCAAAACATAAAACTTTTCCTAAATAAGAAGTAACATTGCGAAATACGAACACACAGTTTTTTGAAGTTGTTCAAAGCTCTAAATAAATCAATGCAGAGCCTTGATGCATTTCAAAATGATGTAAAACAGATATCATGGCCTTCACAGGTTTTTAAAGGTTTCCAGCCAGTTATTTCACTGGTGAGATCATGAGCCTAGTAAAGTTATCACTTTTTCTCCAAACTCTTCAGCAGAACCGGTTATGCTCTTCTTAATTCACGTCTTACTTCGTCTTGTTTTTCACTGCTATTGTTGACTTGTTCCCATCCTGTGTGCACTTGGCTAGCGTATGTTCATTTGAGAAATTGGGAAAGGCCTGACCCAGCACTGACTGATCTGTATCAACAATTAGCAACGCTGTCATGCTGTTAGCGGAAGGAGACTGCCGATATACATACTTGAAGAGGGTCTGTGGTAAAATGCCCTGCAGCTATTTTATCATAATGACTCATGATACATGGTTGAGAGTCAGGAAATATGCCATACTGTATTTACTTCTCACAGTTGTCCCCTTTGGTAATAACTCTAGCATCATTGGGCAAGGGCAATAATTTGTAAGTATGCAGTGGTGTGTGTTGGGGAAAAAAAAAATTCTTAAGCTTGATCACATTTCGTCTTGGAAAAAAGAGACAATTACTTAGGCCTGGGGCTTTAAGAACCTCATGATTCGAATTTGATTCTTTAGGTTTTGATTCGATTTGATTTGATATTGATTTAAATGTTCCGACATCAATTCAGTAAGAAGCATAAATACATGAGCAAATTTAGGTAATTTTCGAAATATTTATTTTTGATGCCATATAAACATGTCATATGTCACATCACGTTTTTCAAAGTGCATGTAAACTTAAATGTTTATTTTCTCTTAGGAACCATCAAGTTTTTTTTGTTTGTTTGTTTGTTTTTTAAACCTGTCCTGTTCAGCTTACAGAATGGTGGATCTGTATGCCTTTGTGCTGGAACACAGTTTGAAATACTCCACTTATTTTAAATTTTTTAAATTATTCTCATGTTTATTGAAAATGCAACCGGACAGAAAAGGGCTTTCGGGGACAGACAGAGGGATGGGGATAGGGGTGCAACAACAAAATACAAATACAGACTTGTAATTTTCAATGTATTTGAATTCAAATATGACTAAAAAGAAATATATTTTGATTTTAAAATACAACCCCAATTCCAATGAAGTTGGGACGTTGTGTTCAATAAAAACAGAATACAATGCTTTGCAAATCATGTTCAACCTATATTTAATTGAATACACTACAAAGACAAGATATTTAATGTTCAAACTGTTCAACTTTATTGTTTCTAGCAAATAATCATTAACTTAGAATTTCATGGCTGCAACATGTTCCAAAAAAGCTGGGACAGGTGGAAAAGAAGTGAGAAAGTTGAGGAATGCTCATCAAACACTTGTTTGGAACATCCCACAGGTGAACAGGCTAATTGGGAACAGGTGGGTGCCATGATTGGGTATAAAAGGAGCTTCCCTGAATTGCTCAGTCATTCACCAGCAAAGATGGGGCGAGGTTCACCTCTTTGTGAACAAGTGCGTGAGAAAATAGTTGAACAGTTTAAGGACAATGTTCCTCAACGTACAATTGCAAGTAATTTAGGGATTTCATGATCTCCGGTCCATAATATCAAAAGGTTGAGAGAATCTGGAGACATCACTGCATGTAAGCGGCAAGGCCAAAAACCAACATTGAATGCCCGTGACCTTCGATCCCTCAGGCGGCACTGCATCAAAAACCGACATCAATGTGTAAAGGATATCACCACATGGGCTCAGGAACACTTCATAAAACCAATGTCAGTAAATACAGTTCGGCACTACATTCGTCAGTGCAACTTGAAACTCTACTATGCAAAGCAAAAGCCATTTATCAACAACACCCAGAAACGCTGCCGGCTTCTCTGGGCCCGAGCTCATCTAAGATGGACTGATGCAAAGTGGAAAAGTCTTCTGTGGTCCGACGAGTCCACATTTCAAATTGTTTTTGGAAATTGTGGATGTCGTGTCCTCCGGGCCCAAGAGGAATAGAACCATCCGGACTATTATGGACGCAAAGTTATAAAGCCAGCATCTGTGATGGTATGGGGCTGTGTTATTGCCAATGGCATGGTTGACTTACACATCTGTGAAGGCACCATTAATGCTGCAAGGTACATACAGGTTTTGGAGAAACATATGCTGCCATCCAAGCAACGTCTTTTTCATGGACACCCCTGCTTATTTCAGCAAGACAATCCCAAACGACATTCTGCACGTGTTACAACAGCGTGGCATCTTAGTAAAAGAGTGCGGGTACTAGACTGGCCTGCCTGCAGTCCAGACCTGTCTCCCATTGAAAATGTGTGGCGCATTATGAAGCGTACAATACGACAACGCAGACACCGGACTGTTGAACAGCTGAAACTGTACATCAAGCAAGAATGGGAAAGAATTCCACCTACAAAGCTTCAACAATTAGTGTCCTCAGTTCCCAAACGTTTATTGGATGTTGTTAAAAGAAAAGGTGATGTAACACAGTGGTAAACGTGACCCTGTCCCAGCTTTTTTGGAACATGTTGCAGCCATACAATTTTCAGTTAATGATTATTTGCTAAAAACAATAAACTTGATCAGTTTGAACATTAAATATCTTGTCTTTGTCGTGTATTCAATTAAATATAGGGTGAACATGATTTGCAAATCATTGCATTCTGTTTTTATTTATTTTTAACTCAACGTCCCAACTTCATTGGAATTGGGGTTGTATGTGACATGTTATTGCGGTAGTTTTATTTCGGTGAAAAAGTCATACATACAGTACATGCATACAATATCAACTCCGGAACCAATTTTTTCATTTTAAAGTGCTACTCTTGAAGCCCAAAGACTCAAAAAGCAAACTTCCACATTTATTGACTTTATGGGAGTTCAACACGAGAGTAGAATGATACTCGTAATGACGTAATGATGTGCTCTGTGAAGTCATTTAGCAGCTCACAAAATAGCGTTTTCAGCACTGAACAATCATTAATGATAATAAAAACTGCTACACTGATACTGAAGCTGTCTGCAAACGACTGCTCTTTAGCTAGAACTAGGTCTGCCTAATGTTCTGCATCTTTTAAAAGACGATTGTTTAAAAATCAGTCACACCTACAAACTGAGAGAAAGCAGCAGTCTCATGTGTGGAGGAGTGACTGCATTCTTAAACTCATCCAAACATCCTATACAACCACAAGACATTCCACACTATGTAAAAGTAGCATATAAAGTCACAGGAATGTAGGTTCATTCAGTCACATCTGACTGGAAGGTGAACAATACTGTAAGGCCTAAACAGGTTCAAGGTTTGTGACATTATGCTTACAGACTTCATCTTCATACAGCAGGCTTAACACAAGCCAGTCGTAAGGTAAGAAAAAAACAGTATCTTAATTGAACCAAATCCTCTCCTAACAGCAATAAGATAACCATCCACAACTAAAACACATGGATTATGTAGGTTCTGACAACATTTTTAAGACAATTTCGTCACCTTCAGCAACAGCTTTATTAACTGAAACACTTGAGTGACAAGGCTCATCAGTCTTGGCTGACATCCAATACCTCGTGTAAGAGAGATATCATCTATCAGGAGATTTAAAAAATGTGTCTCTGCAGGGTTTAGGCTTCAGCGACGTTTTCCCTGCAAGTCAAAAAGAGTACTTTTTCCTAAAGACAGTTATCTTTAAAATCAGATGATCAAAAGCTTTAGTAAATGATCCCTTAATATGGTACAAATAAACTATACGTTTTCCTCAAAACATCAAACCTAAACCAGTTTAGGAATCCTTTAAAATGGCATTTTATAGAAATGCATAAAATACCATGAAATAACTCAGCATATTGACCATGAAATGATCAGAAAGACCTGGTATACAATCCAACCAAATGCACATCATGCAAAATGAAAGCTTATTTAATGTTTGTAGACGATTATCTACAGGAGCTTCCGTCCACTTAAACACCTAAAATCAGTGACCCATATGAGAGAGCAGTCAAAATTATACTCCAGATACTAACACGAATTAATGTTTTCAGTAGAATGTGATAAATAAAATGGAGACAATATGATCCGTGTGCTATTTAAGATTAATGTACTGTCTGTAGTTGGTGTGTCAGATACAGCAACGATCTCACCATGCTTAATGAATGAAGAGCATTTAAGAGTAAGTCCTGTATGTCAATGAGGTAATGTTGCCAGTCATTCCTCTCATCCTCCTTTCTCTGCAGTAGCACCACATCTCCTGTCTTGGCATCAATCAACCCGTGGGCCGATTTGCAATCTAACTCTGGAGACACACTGGTGAATGGCATTTTTGTGAAGTGTTTGCTGAACTGAGGACAATAAAACAGTCCAGATATCTGTTGCAAAGCTGTGTACCTTTGAACTTGGCATCATAGTTGTTGTTTTACATCTATGTATAATATATTGTATATTAGTCAGTGAGGGACAATAGCTATGTAACAAAAAGACTTAACTATTGACACCACAATCATTTTAAAACGGCGAATTGTGACAAAATCAAAGCACCCAAACTATTTCTGCTCGATACTGGGAACATTTTTCCATCACTGGTTGCCAGATTAAGAAAGACCCTCATGCATGTCTGTCTTTCAGAATACTGCCATGTTCTTTGAGACTAAATCAAGTGTAAATAGCTGGTGGTCAGGTGATGTGACGATGAGCGATACGACCCTTTATGAAATTCAGCAACACTTTTGACGATATGCAACAAGTATTTGCTTTTCTTTGTGCATACAGTTTAAGACAGTGTTGCACAAGCTTCAAGAATTCAGTTCATGTCAAATACTATGGTGTGTGTTTAAGTGACAAGAAGAAAAAGAATATGAGTGGAATGTTTTGAGAGATATGAAAACAACCAGTTTCCTTTACAACCTTTGACTGGGCCACTACCGCAGCTGCCCTGAAACAGTCTTCATCTGTGCTGCAATCACAAAAGCAAGAATCTACTCGTCTAACCACTGACTGGTTGCCCACAGACAGAGCTCCTGTGTGCACTACATAATCCCCACACAGATGGACTCGAGTGCAATAAACTAGGGTTCACACAATTCAACACCAAGCAAGCCAAAAGGCAGGTGGGGATAAGCAGAGTTGTACAACTCTGTTTAAAAATCCACAGCTAAGGCCCATGAATATACTATACAATGTCCGGAAAAAGAAAAAAGCCCATGTAAAAGTGTATACTAAGAGATCTCATAGATCAATTTTTAGCTGGCCAATCAATTGAAACAGCCAATACACTAAAGCCTGGATCAGACTACATGACATTTTTCTTTCCCCCACGATACACCATGACAGACTACTGCCATAAAATCTTGCTGTGTCTCAGTCACTGGCAACATTACACGCCATGTATTACGATATCCCATCTTTTACCATCATTGGGCTACATCTTGTCAAAAAGGAATACATGTGTGTGGTGTGATGCTGTCACTGGATGCTCCGGAGAGGATGTTTTGAGCTGTTTATTTATATGGCGAGCTTGACATTATGTTCACATACTTTTAATAATGCTAGCACAGGCAACACAACGTTATGTAGCTAGCTAGTCCTAGCACAAATGTTTTTTATGTAAACATGCTGGCGTTCTGTCGATTCATGCGCTAATGTTTCAGAAAACATTGATTTGTGTGTGCGTGAATAAATGTTGACAACAGCGTGTAAGGGATGCAACGTGTTTTGTTTCGTTCGCGACCGTTTCGTTCAGAAGAACAAATCTTTTTAGTGAACGAACTGAACTGAGTGATTCGTTCAGGGGAGGGACTTAAGTGAACTGAGTGATTCGTTCAATGAATTGCTGTACTGGAGAACTGAAGAGTGATTCGTTCCGTGAATGAATCTTTTGAACGAAGCAACATATTCACCGAAGGACTATGCATTGTTGTTGTCATGTATTATAAACTAGGAAAGGCGGGGAGATTATTTTAAAAAAATTGTTTTATTTTTTTATTTTAAATAAATAAAAAAATAAAACTTCAGCTAAATTAGCTAAAAGCTATTCCTGCGAGGACGTCAGGACTTTCAGTTAAAATCACTCATCAGTACGTTCACTGCGTAGTACGTCGTTACTTGCGTAAACGAATCACTCATCGTATTAGTACATCGCTCCTTAGCGGATCATAAAAGAATAAGGTCAATGCGCGAACTCGTGTCTAAAGGGATCGCGAACGATAAGTTCAACAAACGAATCACTCTTCAATTCCTCAGTACACCAGTTCACTGAACGAATCACTCAGTTCACTTACGTCCCTCCCCCGCCTGCACGGCACTGCCTGATGCTGGCTGCTCATTGGTCATTCGCCGAAGTGAGTGACAAAGCTGGTGAATCGCAAATCACTTGGCAGTACGTTTAATGAAGTCCCGCCCCCGCTTGCACACTGGCTGCTCATTGGTCATTCGCCGAAGATTCAGGAGTGAGTGACAGAACGCTTCAACAGTTCCGTTTCCGCTCCCAGCCGACTCGCCGCACGGCGGCGGGTGGCGGCCAAGCTAAAAGAACGAATCATTTCATAAACTGATTCGGCTCAGTTCGTTCACTAAAAAGATGCGTTCTTCTGAATGAAATGTTCGCGACCGAAACAACACTAGCAACGTGCCAGTTGCAATTGGTAATCCTATTAGTCGACATTAAGGCACCATATGTTGGAGGGTTGTCGTTCATATGTTGCACTACACTGAAGATATATATATATATTAAAAAAAATAATAATAATAAATAAATAAATCAATCAAACATACTAGAATTTTTATTTTGATATAGTAGGGTTATAATATAGCCAAATTAATAGTCGTGGATTATGTCACACTACAAATTTTGTCGTTGGTGTAGTCTGATCCTGGCATTAGTTAACAGGAGATAGAAAAGCCAAGCCAAGACTGAAAGAACACGTTCTACTGTTGCTCTTACTTTCAGTAATGTGCTTATGAAATGCTTCTATTTTTTAATTATTATTATTATTTTTTTACTTACCTCTAATACTGGACCTGCCCCCAAGATTATCTGCTCCACTCCACTGGCAAAACCTTTCTGGCTGAGAGCAGTCAGATGATGAATAAGAAAGTTTGTGCTTTGCGTCTTGCCAGAGCCACTTTCCCCAGATATAACAATGCACTGATTCCTCTGTCTCTGCAGCATTGCATGGTAAGCAACATCAGCTACTGCGTAGATGTGAGGTTCTAAATCTCCCAGTGAGTGATTGTCATACATCTTCACATACTTGGGATTGTATATGGGCAGAAATTTGAAGGGGTTAATGACAATGAGGATGCTCCCAACATAGGTGTAGATCTTTTCCTGGCGGAAGCGTGAGCGCAGGTTGTCCAGCAGCGAGCGCTCATTGAGCTCCAGTAGACGACATAAATCGGCATGATCACCTTGGGATTCGGGCTGCGGTAATAATCCACGTTCCACCATGCGCCTGCGCTCCTCTGTGACTTGCAGCCACATCTGAAGGCTGCCGCCATAGTAAATTGAACCATCCAGGTTCTTCAGCCGTAGAAGGAAGCGGTAATCTTCGCCTCCAGATAGAGAGCGATGCTCTAGTGCCACACGGGGCCAGAGCATCATTCTCTGCACGGGACAATCGCTGGGGTTGAGAATCCATTCTTCTCCACCAAACTCTTTCACCTCTGCCAGAACATAACACTTGGTACGGTCCAGGTGGAGACGGTCAATGACACGTTCGATGGTATTAGCAGCTGAGCTAGTCTTTCGGGCACTGATCGGACAGTAGATGGTGCCTTCAGCCAGGGTGCCTGGGTAGATGCGCACAGTGAATTCCGAGTTCTCAAATCGCTGCTGCCGTCCCAGAGTGCCCATGCCGCCAACGCCATCGCGAGCACTCATGGCGGAGGAGGGGTTCCCATTAGCAGCTGTCAGGCCGTCCTTCACAGCGCAGTAGAAGTCACCGACTTCAAGTCATTACCACTGTAAAAGAAGAGCAAGTCAAAAATCACATTGGATAAATACATTTCACAATGATACTTTCATTATAATGCGACACTGTCTTCAGTGTGCACACACCAGCCAACATATACAAAAATCAAAATCATACAGTGGCAGGAAATATTTTGTCTATAATGTGACTGCAATCACCAAGCACTGAAGCAGTTGCAATCTGAAATTTGATGGCTGATGACAAAAAGATTGCACATGCTGTTATGTAATGTGGCCAAATTATTTTGTTGGAGCGCAACATGCACACTTACTGTATAGGGATGATAAAGGAAAAGTCCCCAGGATCTACAGGATTATCATTAACACACATCCTTACTCCCAAGTGTACATATAAAGCTGCCCTCCTCTTTAGTGAGCATACAATCATGCTATTCACAAGTTTCTCTGTAATACATAGCAGAGAGGATGCATGCAGGCAGCCCGGAGAGATATACTCTGCTGTGCACTGCTTTACTATCACAGCACAAACATTTGCCATGTGAGTCAATGTAATCAATGCAATTCCACTGAGAAGTCATAGTGCCTTTCTTTTAGTCATTTCAATTCTGTATTCCCTTTTTGCTGGAATTTGCTGGCAAACAGTCCAGGGTGTACCCCACCTCTGAGTACTAGCGGTATAGAAAATTGATGGATATTCCCATTAACTACATTGACCTTAGTATTGAACTGATGTTCTAGAGCAGTGTTTCTCAACAATGGGTCAAAGAAGAAGTAGTAGTAGTATCAATGTGACAACATGGAGAGATGGCTCAAATAAAAAAACACCACCTGTTTTGGATGAGACAGACACTGGGCCACTGGAAAAGTAAAAACAGACCTCAAAATGAAACGTGATGTTTGTATTTACAGCAACTGATTTGGACCCTCAGTGCCACAAAGGCAGCGGCATCTAATCCCCAGGCATCAATCATCAGTGTGCGAGACTGATGATTCACGTGAAAACTGTTCGAGTTTAGGGGGGCACAAAATCACATGCGTGCGGCAAGTCACACTTCAGAAACTTCCCTCCATGCTTCTAACCAGGTAGCTTTGCTGGTCGCCAAAGCCATAGGCCAAGGCTGCAATGCAATTTAAAATGCAGTTTCCGTAGGTGGAGGGGCTGTCCTCAGAGTCGATCAAAACTTTTGCAGGGAGTTCATGACGCCAAAAAGGTTGAGAACCACTGCTCTCGAGAATGTTGTTTAAAAGGCATAAACTAAAATGTGTGCTTGCTGGCTAAATGTCAGCCTATTATAGAATTCCTAAAACAACCAACTGACATCCATAGAACTCAGCTCTCTTTTCAGAATGTGTAACTCAATTCCCATTACCATTGTACAAACTCAAGCAGGGAAAATGAATCAGGGTCTTATAGAGTACAATTATTGTGGCCAATAAAAGCTGCACCCTTGTCTGGTCCTTTCCTGTTCTCCTGAATCTGACCTCTTTTCTGCCAACTTTGTAACTTTGAAATGATATGGAGTCCTACTGATACCACCTGACCATCATCCTTCTGGCCTCCCATACATAGGGCACTCAATCCATCCACAACTGCAAGGCTGAACCCATACAAATATGACCCAAAGGGCATGTGGGTGTCAATGTGTTTATCTATCTGTGCATGTGTGTACACGGCTGAAACAGATGGTCAGCCTGCTGCTTAAAAGATGGGGGGATTTGGGCCATGTTGGCGGCCTCTGTGTTAACCATCACAAGAGGACAATCAACTAATGGGCGTTTTCAGCAAGACACCAGCACCACTGTGAATCACTGCACACCCTTTTAAAGATGTAGCAATCTTAACTTCTAAACTTATGACTATGAAGTAATGAAAAATTGTCTGTATTAAAAAATTTAAAACAATTAAAAATTAAAAAAATGTAAAAAAACATTCTGGCATTTGGCAAATAGAAATCATTTTGGTAATCCTAATTCACCTAAAACAGAAAAAGTTTAGTCTCATTTGCCACATGAGCTGTTGAGGCAGTTCTATACAGCAGTCATCGAATCAGTCCGGTGTTCTTCCATCACAGTCTAGTTTGGTGCTGCTACAAAAAAGGACAAACTCCGACTGCAACACAATCAAAACTGCTGGAAAGATTGTGGTACCCCCCCTACCCACCCTTGAGGACTTGCACGCTGCCAGAACTAAGACTAGAGCATGCCAAATCCTTTTGTACCCTCCACATCCTGGTCACCACCTCTTCCAGCTCCTTCCCTCAGGTAGGCGCTACCGAACAATGCAAACTAAAACAAGCAGACATTCCAACACCTTCTTCCCTCTTGCCATTAACTTCCCCAAAAATTTCCCTCTTGGAACTGAAGAAGGATTGTTAAAAAATGTTTGAAATCATTCGTGGATATAGTGACCTCTAAAGGTCTGAATGCACACATCCAACTTTTCAAATTTTCAGTACATTTTGCATAACGTAGTGTTCTCTAACAGGCTGGTTGGGAAAATTCACAACAGGTGTTTGATCCATGAATTGACCAACACATTTCCAAGGATATCCATTTCTAGGCCTTTCTGTGACTCTTCCAGTATCTACATATCTCTGTTGCAACCTACTGATGACACTGTGACACTAAGCTCAGTGGCCGCTTCCCTCTGAGAACATCTTGTTCCACACCACACAATGTCAAAGTACAATTGATAAATTGTTAGATGTCGACCCTTTAATGTCAGAACGAGAAAAGCATAATAAAGAGGTCTATTAAAATATCAATTCTAACTGAACCAAGAAATGTATTGTTCATTTCGTGATTAAACACCTTTTGTAAATTTTGCCTTCCAGTTCCTTCTGAGAGAAGAGCAAAATCTAATGAAACATTCAACAGTTGGAAATGTGCATTCAAAAGTTTAATGAAGGTCAAATTAAGTTAATCTGTAAAGGTTCTAGTCCATTTTAAATTCATCCTGAAATGTCACCAGAAAGCGAAATATACATAACTTTTTGTGAGGAGTGTCTGTTGTTAACAGAAATGATCGCCTGGGAGAGGATGGCTAACTTACATTCGATAATCATTCCTTATTAACGATTTATTAATTAGAGAATATAAACATAAAACTGGGAGAAAAAGGTTTCAGATGAATCACAATGTTACCCTACTGTTTTTAATCACATTGAAAATCTCTCAAGCTTTATAGCTCTGCCCCTACCAACTTGTTTTCAGACTTAAAAATAGCCCCAAGTATGTATACTGGAAGAAGTGATGAGGCAGAAGGGGCACAGACGGGGGAATGCTGAAGTGAACGCTTGTTGTCTCTGTTCCCCACTCCCTCCGAAGACTCACACAGACCTGGTAACACTGATTGAGCAGCAAACTTGAGTTATCCGTCTTAAAGTAATCTGTTTCGAAGAAACATTTCCCAAGGCATACAGCAACACACCTCCCTCTGGCATGACCAACCTCCACTCTCAGAAAGCTATGATGTCATACTTCAAATTGAGAACATTTTTGCTTTGAGGTTTTCTGAATTTAGTTATGTTTGATGCTTCTGAATGAATCTATGTGTTATGGGATCTGGTATATAAGCCCTATGCGGGGGGGAATACTTCATTATGGGATATGTATTATGTCACATAAAAAAAGATGAGAGCGACAAAATGTTAAACAATATCAATCATCTAAAAGTTGGTTCTCACTGAGGAGTTGCGTGCTCTTCCACCAGCTATTATAAAACAAAAATTAGATCGAGCAATTTTTCTAAAATAAGGACGACAAGCTTTTAGATTTGTTTCCAAATATAACAAGTAAAAGCTCCTCTCAAATGTTTTTGTACCCTGGGTTATATTTGTTTCTTCTGAAATAAGTGTGCCCTTACCTTTCTTTAGTGGCATCTATTGCCATGCGTTAAAGGAAGGTGCTAATTATGGCAGAAAGATACAGCACAGATCAGAAGCAAAGAGGGTAAAGATAGCCATAGTGTTATGCAGCATACATGCCACACAGAACCCTCCACCCCTCCAATGTAAAAGTTAGACTGGCTTCAAAAACACACCCAACCCCCTCACTGCACAAGCAGCGGAAATTGTACTTCAGACAGAAATCACATTCAGTCCAACGTCATAAAAACAACTGTAAACTCACAACCTGCGGCTTTAAAGAGAATATGCTTTGATTTAACATATGGTAGATAGACTGTGAGGACTAAAATAAAACTTCGACAAATACAGTGTACGTGGAGGACAGGGCAGTATGTTAACAGGAAGAGTGTACCACAAAGCATCCACCAAGTCACTCCAATTAGGACTTTGAAGCTTAAAAAAATAAAGAGTTTAGTCTTATTGCTAAAGACACGTTCAACGTCAGCAACTCAATATTTACCGTAATGTACAATGTGCATTTCCCCCCCTCCCCCAAAAATTGTCAAACGTCAACAGTGCGCATTATACATGGGTATAGGGGGAAATGGAAAAAAAACTTTCACATTATATAAATGTATGCCGCCATCGAGTTGTTACAAAAAATGCTGTACACTTTCATTCCAAAATGCCATCGCCACCTCGAGGTTATGAGAAAGGGGTACACTTTCATTCTAATATGCCACCACCACCTAGTGGTTGTAAAAAAGGGTTAGGGTAAATATGACTGCATATATGTACAGTTGTGCTCATAAGTTTACATACCCTGGCAGAATTTGTGAAATATTGTTTTTTATTGTTTTGTTTAATGATAATGCTTTTCTGAAATGCTTGAGGCGGCACGGTAGACGACGGGTTAGCACATCTCCCTCACAGTTCTGAGGACCGGGATTCAAATCCCGGACCCGCCTGTGTGGAGTTTGCATGTTCTCCCCGTGCCTGTGTGGGTTTTTTCCTGGCACTCCTGTTTCCTCCCACATCCCAAAAACATGCATGGTAGGTTGATTGAAGACTTTAAATTGCCCTTAGGTGTGAATGTGAATGCAAATGGTTGTTTGTTTCTATGTGCCCTGCGATTGGCTGGCGACCAGTTCAGGGTGTACCCCGCCTCTCGCCTGAAGATTGCTGGGATAGGCTGCAGCACGCCCGCGACCCTCGTGAGGATAAGCGGAACGGAAGATGAATGAATGAAATGCTTGACCGTTTATTTTGAATCCCATTAAAATAAAATTAAATGTGTTTCGCCTGGTCCTTCATGTTTTCTTTAAAGAATTGTACCCATCTTACAAATTCTGCCTGGGTGTTGGATCTATCTCGCCCAACACCTATAAAAAAATAGACACAAAGGAATGAAGACGCTGGTTTCTTTTTGCTCATGAGGATAACGTGGGAGATTGGGGGAGGTTTTGCGGGGTGGAAATTGAGTTTATAATTTATTTATTTTTTTTATAAATAATCGCCAGGCGGCACGGTGACCGGCTTGGTTAGAGTGTCTGCCTCACACATCCCAAAAACATGCATGGTAGGTTTAATTGACAACTCTAAATTGCCCGTAGGTGTGAATGTGAGTGCGAATGGTTGTTTGTTTGTATGTGCCCTGCGATTGGCTGGCAACCGGTTCAGGGTGTACCCCGCCACCTGCCCAGTGATAGCTGGGACAGGCTCCAGCGCGCCCGCGACCATAGTGAGAAGAAGCGGCTCAGAAAATGGATGGATGGATGGATAATTGCCATTAAAAAAAAGTCGAATTAATTCAAAAAAATATCGATATATTGCCCAGATCTAATAGCAGGGCATAATGATACTAGGAGGAAGACCCAAGAGAGCTATTATGTGAACAATTGGAAAAAGTGCGTTTAATTTGAAAAGTCTAACCATGGTTGCTAATAGGATGATTAAAATAGCAAATCCATTACGTGACTGCCAATTACGACTGTCCTAACAAAACAAGTTTTTTGGTTTTTTTTGTGGATTATAACCATCTGTGATGTATGAGATGATAGTGGACTTCAGGAGGCATCCTTCGCCACAGCTACCCCTCACGCTGTCCAACTGCCTTGTATCAACTGTCGAGACCTTCAGGTTCCTGGGAATTGCAGTCTCTCAGGACCTGAAGTGGGCGATCAACATCAACTCCGTCCTCAAAAAGGCCCAAAAAGGCTCCTTCCCTCAGGTCGGTGCTACCGATCAATGCAAACTAGAACTAGCAGACATTCCAACAGC